>NW_027117635.1:56616-305771 GCF_038497785.1 Limtongia smithiae
TGATGGAGTAGGCCTCAAAAACTCAGCAATTCACAAGACATGATAATAGATTTGGAACGGGTGCCGAAAACTCCAGAGAATAGTTATTGGGTGTCTTCGTACACGTCACAATAGTAAGGTCGCTCCGCCGTTTCAAAGGCTTTGGAATATCAATCTGTACTATCGATCTCAGTTTCAGAGTCGTGACAATAGTTTGATGCAAGTTGTAAATTGTTTACTTGAGTAGAATGTCGCGTATGTGAACCGTCAGTCCGGGCTATTGTGCCCAGTTATCCGGCCATTATTCCAACGGTATGGTACGACACTCTGGCCGAGGGCTCAGGCATAAAATGGTTCTGCCGGAGTATTCAACAGTTCGACAGCACAGGTACTCTCAGCCGCCTGAGACCTGCGCGTCAATCCGTGAACTTATTGACAGCCTCACCTGCTTCCCTTTTATAATGCCACTCTAAGACTGCTCGGGGGTATACAAATTTGCCAGCTGTTCGTTCATATATTTTCACATTCACCTGTGCTGTTCAGATTTGGCCTGGGCTGAGTTACCTGTTGATCGACTAAAGCATGACAACTTCTCCACGAAACTCGCGAACTCGACCGAAGACAACCAGTCGTCGACGGGCAACGAGAAATTCAACTTTACGTCCATTTTGCGATGTTTTGAAACTTGGAGCCGCGATTCGAGCATCGAAGCATCACACCGACGCAGTTGGTTGTATGTCCGTTTCTGTGTTGGGATTAGATGACGAATATCAATCAAAATTATATTCTACGTCGCATACAGTAAAGGGTGATAATGGCAAAGACTCTACGAAGGATCCGAAGAGAGGAATTAAGCAGACTGGACTTACGCCAATCAACGCTTTCATAGGATTTCGCGCTTATTATTCTCGAACGCTCCCACGCATGCATCAGCACAAATTATCATCCATACTTTCAAGGGCATGGGCGAGTTACAAAGACAAGGATTTTTGGACACGGCACACCGTATTATACTGCGCAGAGCCTCGGGAATGTCGTTTCGTTGATTGGCTTCTCAAGAGCGTTACTCCTCCAGATTTATCCACTGAATTCACAGCTCAACTAGCGAGTATTTCACCGACTATGCCAGTTCCACCACAGGATATGTCGGAGAACGCTTTGCCAAGCTCTAATGCTTCTATCAACATGTATGAAGCATATTTTTCAAGTCAACCGTTCGAATTCCTATTTGATTACTCGGATTTTCGATGGCACGGTATTTCGGCGGAAGGTACATTAGATATTATGAATTTCAGCAGTATTTTCAGCGACGAGGACAACAGTGTTGGTCTAGAATTGCCTGATCTTCCTCAATTTTTGGATAATTTTGACCAGTCTGTAGATTTGAATGAGCTGATCATGGAGCAGTGATCTTTCTGTGGCAGTTGGAAATATTTGCAGATTTCATATTGTGAATTAATTGAATTTTATGGCTACCAAGTTTCTTGAGCTTTTACGTAACATAAAGAGAATAGCATCAACATGAATAATTCTTTCTCTATACGCAGATTCGGATTGCTTGAATAAAAAATAGCTAACTGCAAATTCATAATTCAATACTACATATATGTAGACATACACAAATGATTGTTGCCACCTCCCGAAGTGAACTTGAAGAAGTCAGATATAAGACGAAATACTCCTGTTGATAGTCATTCGCGTAGTCCGTCTGGAGATGTTAATACATATCGCAACGGGAAATACAAAATACAACGAGCTCCTCACCTTCGATTAATGAACCTAAGTTGTTAGCCATCATACATGTGAAAAATTGAAGAAACTCTTACCAATCATCGACTTGCTGTTGAGTTAACTTGCAGTCGCGCGCAAGGCCCTCTTTCTCTGCCTTGCTGGGGTACGGTCGCCCAGAATGCGTACGTAACCTGTATCTTGTTAACTTCGGATTAGACGAGCAATGACTGCTTGAACAACCATTTCGTAAGAATAACTGAAGCTGGATCGCTAAGTTTGGATCGCCTCGCTGCTTTGCGAGGCGACGCATGCGGATGCAGTTTGGCTTTTAACTCTGGACGGTCGAACTTCTCCTTATACAGTGAAGAAAGTAATGACAAGTCGGTCAAAAATAGGAAAGTAATCAAGGCTGTCCTGGTTTCTTTGCTATGTTCTGACAGACGGTTTCCGCAGATGGTAAACGGCGAGACTCCATCAGGTTTGCCGGTGCCTCGTATGGCCCTTAGATTTGGCAAGTTGGGTTCGGCAATAGCCCCAAACAATCTTACCTCGCGGGTGTCTAGTTCCATGAGTGTTGTCGAAATTAATCAAGATGTAAGCCAGCGATTTTTATGTGCTTGGGCTCGAATGACTCTTGGCTCAAACTAATATATCTTGGGAGTGGGAGCACAGCCTCAGATCGATCTGTAGCGTCGAGTAGCTTCACTTCACCCAAGCGGAATGGAAATCCGAAACGACCCATTTACGGGGGTAAGGGCGCCTTGGGACATAAATCTGGACAAAAAAATTCATGTGCAGAAGCTAAAAATAATGCTATCCTCGTTAGATCATCTTACATTGGTGAGATTCAACCTGCACGGTCCTCATTTGAACGCTTTCGCTTTGTTACCAGTTGAATTCAAACTTCTTCGTGCGCCAGAAACTTAGGCGATTCGGGATTGACAAAGCAAATTCTGTCACCCAAAGGTGAAGAAGGATGTCGCGCGGGATGGAGGGACAAAAGCGTTTTGGGCGTGTTAAGAAAATAACCTGCGTAGCACTCCCGACGGTTTAAGTTGGCAAAGTATCTGTCACAAGGAATTGGTGACACTAATCTAACCATTCAGTGAGGTGTGCATACAAGATATGTTCACTAACCGGTATGCTTACTAAAGCTCCTCACTAAAGTTCACTGAGGTGTGCGGCGTCAGGTATATAGCTGAGTATTCGCTCATTAACTTTCTTGTGCATAATGAGGTGGGTTAGGTACGCCGACACTAATTTTGTGGTTCGACCTAGGTAGTCCTTCACTAAATCTCTCTGACTAATAGCGACGCTCAGTAGATAAAGGTCACCAGATACCTCACTACGAGCAACTCTCACTAGGTAGACGGTTACAAACTCTTTTGCTATTTAGTTATCAAGTTTGGTGCCCAGTAACTAATTTGTTTTCCTCGATTGGGGACTTATCGCCAATATGGTAGTGATAGCAATGGGCTCAATAGTGGTTTGAATTTCTTCTTCTCCTATCAGAGTAAGAGATCAATGGCATATTCCTCTCTTAACGTTCTGCGCTCAATCTCGTGAAGCGGGACATACTCGGACGTGCCTGCCTGTTCGTCGTATACGTCAGAAACTGGGTGCGCGTACTTTTTTGCCCGCCGTTTCCATCATCTTCCCACCTTCCTTTCATTGCGCTCAATTTAGCTGCGTTGTAACTGGCAAGTTTAGTTTTGTCGGTAGGTTTAAAAATACCATTCACGAAATTCTGAAGGTATTGACATGATTGGTCGAGCTTTTGTGTTGAGAGAGCTTTCGATGTCGACTTCGTCAAATCTCTGCTCAGGTGGGTGCTAGCACAATTAGGGATCCAGAAATATTTCCAGCTTTCGAAATTTTTGATATTTTATCTTTTGGAGCTATGCCTCGATGCTAGGGCGACCCAGTGAGGACATCATGCCAATCCTCTTGGGTAAACCAATTGAGTGAAAGCAGGGTAATTGTAGAGTTGCTCTGCCACTTTCGCCAGGCTCTGCCCATCAAGGTAAATTCCGAGTAGGCAGGGTAAATTTGAGAATAAATTTCTTGTGAACCAGAACCGTCAAATGAAGTTACTGGAAAATGGCCTGCGCGATGTGCAATGAACTTTAAACGTCTCTGAACAATGGTTGGTTGCTCTGTTACTTATGTCTTCAGTCTTGACGAGTCTCCATTATGAAGTCTGTCATAAATCGCTGGCCAAGCTTTGCCGAACGCGCTTCAGTGCTGTTTTTGCTACATTTCGCTTAGGGTTCGTCGTCACACCAGAATACTTCTAGTTATGCGGAGGACTATACTGCTTACAGAAAGCCCTTGATCGATTCCTTAAGCCCTAGACGGCCATAAATTTTCAAAATTACTGTGGGAACTATTCACAAATAGTTGCGTGTCGACTACCGTAATTGACCGGTCGTGCGCTTAGTTTCGGCTTTCAGCATTGGGCATTGAGGTTCGATGTGGAAAATTAAACGGCAGAGATGGAAGAGTTGCGTAACCCCCCAGGTTTAAGAAGAGAATTGAACAGCGCTCGTGCCTTATTCCGAGGATCTTCTGTTAACTGGCATGCCGAAAAACTCTGCGGTATCCGCTTGCTGCTGGATAATGTTAGATAGCCAAATGAAACAGTTTCGCGTTGGCAATCATTTAGTAATTCTGTATCATCTTCACTAGTCCATCGAACGTAGCCAATCGATACTTCACGTTGTCATCCACTAAGTTTGCTGGTTAGTAAACTATAGTTGGCACAAACTGTTGTTGAAAGTCCAATAACTCTCGCCATCGATAACTTCCTGGCGCGATAATACACTTGTGATCATAGTCGTCAATGCAGCTCTCTCGATATGAAGCCCGCACCACTGGACCATCGACATAGCCTGCCTGTCATACCTTCTTTATATTATATCGACAACACTGGCTATCCCTGAAGCGCACCGCAACTCCTGAGTATCCTTCATTTGCTGCGAAACGGTGAGAGAGGTAATTAAGGGTCTCTAACCACTGGAACGTTGGACAATACATGATTCAACCAAGTTAATCTATTTAACTGGGAATGTCCGTAGTATTTGCATCTTCAAGCTAGTACAGATGTAACTAGGTTGTGTAATAGTTCCTAAATGCAGTAAATAACGGTTGCACATCAGTGCTATGAAGCTCCATAGGTAGCGGACTTGGTTCACATCACTAGGTATGGAAATTAGTGACGTTGGCATCAGGACTGGTAACAGACTCTAGTGCACCAAAATTACTATGCTATATTAGTGACTGGTGTCAGTAGTTGGCGTAATGTGGAGTCGTAATCGCCTGCTCCAGCTAACCAAACTAGTGATGAATTAATACTGAAACTGACAATAAGCGTTGTTAAATTAAACGGTGTTGGAAGCGAAGTCTATTCAACCAAATTAGTGAATACAAAGTCTAGTGAATTCTATCAATAAGTCAATGAAATTTGGCAAGTAGTCTAAAGTAGTGAGCAATATTTAGTGAGTCAACGGACTGGTGGTCTATACTTAGCTATCTAATTATACAACTTCTATCAGCTAGTGCAAAAGAGTTATTAGGAACTTCGTCAAACTTACATATTTCGTCAGAATTGATTACGTCAACTAGTCAACATTTAGTGATCGAAGTTTGCTATTTGAGAGAATGACTAGGTAGGGCAGTCTGTCAATAGTTAGCTTATTATTTAAGTTCACGTCAGTGTTGATGTCTAATTAGCGAGCTACAATTAGCGACTGAATTGATATCTAGTGTAGTATAACAACTTGCTACTGAGTTTATTTAGAGTATATCGGACACAGACGGCAGAAATAAATGGCAGATGGTGGCGAAGTTTGACAGATGACAGTTAGAGAGATATGCGATCCGCGGAGATAGAAAGTATCAAGCCAATCCATGATCAACCTTCAGGACGTGTAATAGTTACTCCACAATTTGAGGCTGGGAATCGCTATACCCAGCGCACCTAAGCACAGCTCAAATCTGTATGTATTTGGTATGATACTTGCTGCGCGATGGCAGCTAGTTTTTGACTGTTCCATAGTCTGGGCCCAAAACACGCCACAATCACTGCATTCACGAATAGAAGTCTGAAAGCACTATTGATATAGCCTTCTCCGGTAGCAGTAGATAATAATAGTAGATGCATTGAGAGGCACATTGGGTGTACAAACTATGGTGTTATTGTGAGAAATCTGGATGGTTATCACACCGTTTTGTTGGGCTTGCTTGCTTGTACTTGATGCTTTGGCTATTGTGGTGGTCATAATTTAATGGCAGTTCGTGAAGCGGCTAGAACTTCTCCCAGATTAGGCTGTCTGTACATGTTTCTCACATTTGAATCTGACTCAAGCCATTTTTGAGGGGGCTTTATGAAGGGTTTGACTTGGGCTCAAAGGCAGCTAGACACTTTGTAAACTAACCTATCGGTAAAACCCTAACCATCGCCCGAAGCCAAACCTCTCTATGACGAATTTTTCACATCATGATTCGATCTAAATATCGGTCGGCCAAGTTTAGGCGTTACGTTTAGAATAGTGCAGATATAAAGTCGAGGGTATTGCTCTGGTGTGCATAAGCTATAAGTGAAAGCTCAGAGCAGCCTCCCCGTGTTCTCCAGTTTGAGGCCACTTTCGGTCACTCGCTTTGCTTCTGTATACTTCTGTAAATATATACGTGAGAACAAGTCTGATAAAAAAATTCCTCTTTAATGTATCTCTGTCCGACATTAACTAACTCCGTCTCTGACGAGTTTCCTCGCATCAACAACTGATCGTTGTTACGGATTCGTGTAAGTGGAGACAACCTTTCACCCAGTTAAGGTAACAATTCCGTCTTATTCTCTCTTCACGAGTGTTTGCTATTGCAATTACAGCCACCCAAGGCACGTAAACGCTATCCACACAATTCAGAGAATGCAAGTACTTAGTCAGCTAACCGATCTTAACAAAATAGATGAAACACGCAAGAGGCGTTGCGAAATCTGCCACTATTGAGCCGCAGATGCAACGACAGCCATAACACCGGCACTAATAGATTCAACTGTTCAACTCCTATCCGATGAAATAATTCAGTTTTAGCCATAACTTCTGTACAAACCGCGATCCAGTGTAAAGGTGGACTAGCCTCATGTCAGCACTACCAAACATATCCTGACCCTCCCTCTTCAACATGGTACTCTTCCTTTCTGTAACCAATTCCCGTCCTTGAAATCATGACGTCCTACACCTCTCAAATCCGGGTTTCAACTAGCAAGTCTACAGTGTGCTTTCTTTATCGAGGGCTACTTGTCCAACACTTCGCCCGCTACTCCTCATCTCAAAGCAGATGCATGCCCTGATTACCGACTCCCCTTGAGCTTTCCAACAGACGCTTCACGCAGCTGCTGATGTGTTTGCTCGTACCAGGTAATTTTTCCTAATTTTTATGTCGATACATCTATCAACTTCGGAAAATCGTCATAAGCACTCGGTCCCATCACCACTTCCCTCTCCTACAGCCTACGCTCACAACCTACACCGCAGCGAAACCGTTCAATAACCCTGTTCCCAACTTCCCCTGCATACCTACCATCCCTACTTCCCACACAGCGGCCGAGACGCACCTTAGCTAGTGCTATTGTACCTTCCATCTGCGCACCCAGCGAAGCTCTCCTCTCTTACGTAGGCGACAACAAATGCCACCGTGAAGCCACTCATGCCACATCGCCATTTCCAACACGGTATATTCTACAGCCAAGCAGCATATCAAAGAGAAGAGTGTAAGCTTTACCCGTACGGCTGCGAATATGAGCACAGACAACTCAAAGGGTTCACGTTCTCGCATATGCACGGAGCGGTGCGCCTCAACATCACGCTAGTAGCAGCAGCGATACTCCAGAGAGCTCGCAGTAAAGCTTTCTGATCAGAACTACGAGTCACGCGAAAGGTACGAAAAACAGCGCTAATATTTTTTTGCATATGTGGACCACGAACGAAACAGTTGAAGAAAATTCAGAAATGGGGCTGACGAACATACGGGCGATTGCTTCGACATCAGTTGCTGGCGCATTGCTGCATAGAGGCGGTGCAGCATCACTGCTTACTCAGACAGTTAGGTTACTGCAGTGAAAATAACGGGTCACCAGTTGCGCGCACCTTGCGTTTAATCTGGCCGCGGTCTTTGTGCGAGGATGAACTAGGAGCATGGAACAAGGATGGAGTTTACTCGCTGGCGATATCAGTACGGTAGTGAAACAATTCCAGTCGACAGCCATATCGTGCAGTACTTTTGTAAATTCACAGCAAGAATTTCATCATGTGGTTTTGCGGCTAGCCTGCGCGTATGATTCACGGTTGACACACGAATTCGCGGTACTGCGGAAACTAGTCTTGTGCACGTGTGTGTGCATACTCAAGCCCATGGAAACTACGAGATTACATTTATATTGACCTCAGAGTGCAGTGTCTTGATTCTATATTGGTTGCGCTCCTCGTCTTGCCTCGCAGACTTCATATCCGTAATATTCGAGAACTGGGTTTACGTTTCTGGCATGTGGCTCCAGCAAGCTGCAGGACAGCGTTCCTTCACACGCATACGAAGATGTCGCACAGCCCTAATTATACTAGGTCCCTGAATTTTATGTACAGATGCGAGGTGATATTTGAAGCAGATTTTGATGTGAACGACTTCCAAAAGTAAATTAAGCACAGTCGATATGGAAGTCTGAAACATTTTAGATCTAATATATTGGAGATCAAGCCAAGCCGGTCGTTGTCGCGCGGTCGATGCTTTGCTCACGTGCACGCTAGTCATAATCAGTGAGACCTGGGCGAAAAACTTAAGTGACCATCAGCTGCCTGACACCAGGATCATAGAATAGAAGCAGATGGAGGACGCTCACAAGGTCTGCCAGCTTGTTGAAGCTAGAGTCTAGTCAGACTTCTCAGCTATCATATGTCAGCGTGCGCTCTCCACTTTCGTGCCAACTCATTCATCATCCCTACGACAGTCTTACCATTGAAGTTCGAGACTCTCGGCCCACTTTTGCCGGTGGCCTGTCTACAACTAGTTCCCATTGCCGCCATGAAGCTTGATTGGTGCTATGTTTTGAAATTGCCGCACAGTACCATCTCAAGATAGTCAGAACCTTTCTATTCCGTTTTCTCGTGTCGGTTATGCCTTAGTATGTTAACGCACACACTTTAGTGGACTAACAGGACTGAAGAGCGCCTACACCTCGGCGCTATAAATGGACAGGAATCTACACTTTATGTTTACGTACTGTCCGCGCTGGTTAATGGTACTACATCACCACGATAACTAACATGAACTGTTCTATGTCCATACAGGGAAGTTGAGATAACAATATCTAAACCAGCCGATCCAAGTTTGATGAACAACTGACAACCTGGTTAAAGATGCATAATGGGACTGCCGACGAGCGGGCACGTGACACAGACACTAGAGCAACGCCTTGCGGAATGAAGGTAGCATGCCATAGCATGCACTAGATAGCACAGTACAATTTGAAAAGTTAAACCGTATATATAAGCTATAGGACTGGTAATATTTGTGCATGGAGCTAAAGCTATTTACGCATATCTCCATGTAGTCAATCCAATCCAGCATGCGAGAAGCCTATCGCAGTGACTACAGGAGATGATACATAACATACAATGAAACTACGTATTGTATGTGGCGTTAGCTTTGGTTTAAGAACTGGACACTATTTAACGGTACTCTCTAACTTCGACGTCTCGACGTGTCAAACCGTCAACAATCCACTATCACGCAGTAAGTGCCACATAAGACAATATTGACATACAGACAAGTTTAAAGAGATATTTCTAGTAATACATATTTACCAATCTCCTACACTGCATTCCACAATTTTAGTATACCTTTCCCGATGACCTCTCCACCGTTTCAATATGAATCGCAAGTCAACAACTGTAAGTGTATTCAACCAACAATGGCATATATACCACTGTTGTGGCATATTCTGCTACTGATACTCTCACAGAGAAATCAGTTTAAAGAAGTTGAAAGAACCGAAAATATACAATTCAGAAGCGCAAGCACATCACGATTAAGCATATACGCCCGGTAGTCTCATCAGCAGCAGAATAATATCACACCAAATTAGAGATGTACTAATCTGTGGATCATGCAGTAATACTCGTCGGCGGCGTTAAACATGATGAACCAAGTGCAGACAACAACGCTGGAACTATGCGGGAGGACGCGGGTGTTGGGAGGTTTGTTCTGTTTGTCCTTAAACAACCACGTCGCCACTTCTGGCAAGTGGTATATTACCGGTCGCCGCCAACGCTGATATCAGACATGATACCCCAAAGAGAACAATTTACTTTGCTGATTAATGCCACATTTGATACGATTGCGAGTACAGATTTTCATGTGAAGGGGGGCGCCACGAACAGCTCAACTGGAGCAAAATTTCCAAACAACCGATCGATCGACGAGCACCCCTGCGAATGTTTCGACACGGGCTTCTGGCACATCGCTGCATGAATTAAACCAAAACATGTACTACTGTAGTGAAGAAGTAGATCGCTAATTACATGAGTCTCTTAGTCTTGTACCGGCCCCTAGCTATGTCCGACTGTCAAGCTTGGACCGCTTACACGAACGGCATCAAGGAGCTCGCTTCCCCGTGCCGTGGTACATCGCAGACATTACTGTTCACAGCCATCTTGCACAGTGCTTGTGAGTCATAGAAATATAGTTGTACCATGAATTGACGGCCTGACAGCTACAGGTATTAGTATCCAATGCGAGAACTGACGGTGTCACGGCCAGAAGTTGCTTGTATGTGGGAGAATTTCCGAGCTTGCAGAAGTCGCGAAAGTGCAGCTGGAATCAAGCTGACTTCAGAGTGCAGTATTTGAATGCTATGTTATCTGAACTTTGTGTGTTGTCCCGCCATCTCTGCCCCGTATTAATTCAGCGCTCGTTCGTACGCAAGTGAGCAGCGATATGAAAGCTATGTACATTTAGAGAAAAATGCCTCATACTGCCAGTGATCAAGCAAGCTCTCTGAATGTTCTACGCTGCGCTCCTTGCATGTGCTAGTCGTATTGCGAGCTTCATATGCTGGTCATTCAAAATATTTCTAACTACCATAGCAAGGATCGCAGAGCATAGTAGATGCAGAAGTAAGGTGTTAGCAAGGCTCACGAGCTCACCAGAGTAGTTGATCCTGAAAGACTCTGCTGCCCGTTGTAAATGAGCGTGAGCTGTGAATCGGCATTCCCACTCGCTCTGTTAGTTTCACCAACAGCATGCCGTGTAGTCTCTCTCTCCTACCCATCGATAAGCACATATTTTCCTTTTAAAAGCATTACTGTCTCTGCTGTGCTAATATATGACTATATAGCAATTACCGATAGCGAAAACTTGTCTTGTCTTGACTCAATATTTGTATGAGTGCATTAGCGCATCCGTGCACAATTAAGCCCGTTCAACATGCACGAGAATGGAGACACTACGTGTAATGGTCGCGCCGCAGAACATACTAACTAGCAGTGCTGGTGGTGGCTTTTTCGTCGCTTCAGATACCTGTTTACCATATTCTTGCCCATGCGATTCGCGATTGTGGAGACAGTTCTCGCTTATTAGTTGCGACGCATTGTGTTGCTAATCTGTTGTTTGAGTTGATGAAAATGTATTCCTGACTTTTTATCACTTGTAGACGCCGACAAACCAGTTTCCCAATTGTATGTCTATCATAGAACTGACAGGAAATGCCACTCGAGCATTTTCCTTGTCGTCACAAAACCATTTTCCCGCGAGGTGAGGCAAGCGATAAGAATCATGATGTGACATCGAGTTGCACTGTCGTCAGAAGTTCTGTTAAGCCATCGACTGCATATATGTAAACCAGCACAATATCGCGTGCAATCGCTCGCTAATTGCCATTCGGTCCGCATCTCCCTGCACTACTCATTAGCCTAATAGTTATTTCTATGCCATTCATTCCTTGCCGTCATTACTATTCCGCACTGCTAAAATATGCCGAAATTCTGCTGCAACTACATCTGGATCGTCATGTACATGCCAATGCGGGTTGACGAGTTTGTAGACCATATCCTCCAGCCTCATTTCCGCTAACGCTAGTGCTCACTCGCAACGCGGTGAATAGATTTACCGGAAAGCATTAATGTCTGATTAAATTGTTTGATCGAGGTTTGGTGGGCAGCTGTTAAATTGTCTATCATCCAGAGTGTCAATGTTGACACCTGATCCGATTATCACAGCATCTGTTACTAGCAATCAGTACAGTATTAAGAAGCTTACGCCGCGCTTACCGAGCACATCAGCTCATCTATCGGATCAGACATCCTGCGGGACACATTAGGGGGAATCAGAAGCAACGTATTGAATGCCGCAGCAGTCGCTCACGTACAAAACTTTGAGCGATTTACTACATTCTGTACACATCGAAGATATTACAAGTCCAGTATTTTGCGCTACACAGCGAACACATTCTCTACGATTCTTCTCAAGCTGTCCAAGAGACATCGTTAATAGTTGCAACAAGAACAAACAATAACAATGTTTGAACGTTGACAACGCATATCCGTCAGGCTCAGTTGTTGCATTTCGCAAATTTCGTCAGAAATGCCTTCTAACGCGCGAACTTTGTGTTGCAATTAACATCGTCATATATGCCAATGCATCAGCGATGCCGCGTTCTAATATTAATAATTGGACATAATGATTATGTTATCAAGTTTGAACAACAGACTTCATAAGACTAGGACACACACCCTCAGCCGCGCAGAGAACATCACGACCAATTCATGTGAGCTGGTGAGGTGCTTTCCACATTGCATTGGATGCATTACATAAACTTGCATGATATTCCCAGCACCCACAACATAATGTGAGACCAAGGTAAACATTGCTAGCTTGTGCGCGACATCGTGGCTCTTGAACTTTTCGGTGGTGTTACACAGAGGAAACGCGAGCACAGACAACAGGTCCATAACCTCCAGCAACATATTGAATGAATGTGCACTGCTCTAACAGCAAGTCGATATATTGCAGCAATCACAAACTCTCAACGGCTAACGCGAAACGCTCGTTTCATTATCGTAGCACTGTTCAGATAATAAAAAAACTCTACGGTTAAAAGAGAGAACATCGACATGTAAAAGTGCTTGAATATGATTCTTGCAGCACACACCCTCCCAGCATGGCCTGATGCATTCCGTGAACTTCGGAGGCAAAAGTCCACCAAAGCACCACTTTTTCTATCACCTTTTACTACTTGGCCTGCCGCAAAATCCACGGTACCAACTGTACCAAATATGCTAATAATATTGTTAACACCGTCACAAAGTAGTCTATTTTAAAAGGTTCCAAGAGCAGACTACGAAAAATCGCGTTCAAGGCTCGATGTAATAGTGGAAGAACACAGAACCGAGAAGCGCAAAGCAGACAACAATCGGGCCGAGAGGGCTATCCAGATGCTTTCCAGATCGCATCTGAATGGCTTTGACACGATGCATATACACACCGTAGCCCCAGCAACCGCAGAACAATGTGAGACCAAAGTACAGATACGCCAATCTGTGCGCGACGTAGTTATATTTGTCGGCTGAGTTGAACATGGCGAAGGTGAGCGCAGACAGTAGGACAGTAACTTGTAACCACTTGTTGAATGTGCGCTCGTTTGCAAGCCATACTTTGGGTTCAACCATGACCTGACCGCTCTGAGTGAGAAGTCGCTTGGGACGCTCGACGCCGGGCGGCAATTTGAAGCTCTTTGATCGCCGGGAGATACTGGCTTTCCGCGCAAACCACGACTTGCCAGATGCTGATTTATTCTTTCGTTTGTTTCGGGAGCTTAAGCCGACCAGAGGCACGGCCTCATCGTCTTCGGAATCGGAAGAGTCTTCGTCATCGTCGTCCTCGTCGGCATCGACATCGTTTCGCACAATCTGTTGATATTCGCGGTCATCCTCATCAATAAAGCTGCGCAGTGAAATCGACTCAGTGCGACCATGCCGAGTAGAATGCTCCTCCACGGCAGCGATAAGAGACTGCACAGCCTCATTTCCTGCTGAACCACTGCCGCCAGCTGCAGGAGATGTAGCGAGTGTCCGAAGAGACAAATCCAAAGGCTGGTCACCAAACTTCTTTCTGTTCAACTCCTCCGCGTAGGCCTGCTCAGGATCGCGACGAATGTCCCGCTCCATCTCGGAAAGCCAGTATGGCAGGACGTTGATATACTCCTCATCGTCAAAGAGCATAGAGACACCATGGGCAAACTTAGAAAACATTGGCGCCTCCTTGACAAGATGGCTCGACATCAAATCCATAACCCAGGACGGGCGAATCTTCTTGTCACCCACTTTCATGGCGACTTTGATATCCATCACGGCATACGGGAATCTTGAAATCTCGCCCTTTCGGATGGTCTTGAAAGGATGCTCGAGGCCCATGTCGTCGATGTCGTGTCTGTGCCAGTCGTCAGGATCTCTGCATGGCCGCGTCGTATCTAAAGAATCCTCGCGGATTAGATCGATGTCGTTATCTATGCTGATTCTCACACGATCGTCGCTTGGAATCTGGAACGCGGTGCGCGAGTATACGGCACGCATGACCGGCTGCAAGTTATTTGCACGAATAAACTGCTGCATCTCGGTTACAACTCTGTCGAACTTCTCCACCTCAACAGCAGGGGCGCCGCGTTCGCGCATTTTGCGGATAGTCTTCTCCATGGAATACAAGCCGTCAATGAACGGCTTGACGTACTTCTCCTTGATCGGAATACGCTGCTCCTGCACCGACTCTTTGTCTTCGGGATCTCTGAATTTGCGCTCGATGAAAATTTCAGGATGATCATTAAGCTTGCCGTACCACCGAAGACGCAGAGACGACGCAGTTTCTCGAGACTCGAGCTTCTCTAGGTAGAGCTGGAAGTCTGGGTTATCGAAGTAGAGCGTCGTGATGGTGGGATCAGGCGTAGAGAGATTCAAGACCTTGCTGGACTGTGGGTTGTAGATGAGAAGCGGAAGATGGCGCAGGATATATGTCTTAACCTCCATGAGGTTATCGGGATGGACCCAAAACTTGAAAGACTTGAAGGTTGTCGCGCCAGAAATGGTTGGTGCTTGGGAGACCGACTGACCGAGCTCAAGGGAGGGCGCAATCACTTTGTTCTCACGAACATGAGCGTAGAGCGAGGAGAGCTTGTAGAGAATAGGCGAATAGTTCTCCGAATTGAACGGCAGAGCGGCAAGACGGACTTGCAGGAGCGGTCGGACAGAGTACTTGGAATAGAGGCGATCGTGCTTCTTGACGATCTTGAAGAACCCGGTGTAGTTAAGACGCGTGAATTTCTCAAGCTCCTGGGCCTCGGACAGAGTCTCATCGAGTTCCTTCTCGAACGCGGCAAAATCGACTGACTCGGAGGAAGCTGGGTGAATGCGCGCCTCTGCGGAAGCGACCTTGTTCTTGAGGTCAGCATACTTGTTCGATTCAAATGCGTACACCTTCTCGAGCTCAGAATCGAGAGCAGCGACAAACGCGGACTCGTCTTTCTCAGTCCATGAGTCGGAACGGCGATCGACGGAAGCCTTTGAGCGGGACGCGCGGCGCGCAGATGTGGATCCGTCGTCCTCCTCCTTGAGCAAGCGCTTGAGGCGCTCGTAGTCGATGTAGGAGCCCGCCCAATCGGGGTACGCCTCGTTGAGAAGCTTAACGCCAAAAAGCATGATTTTCTGGGGACAGTCTAATAATTCAAACGATTAGCAGGCGTGCGGACTCAGTGCGGAGAAGGAAGGAAGAAGAATCACGGCCAGTGAAGTGGTGAAGTCGACGCGCTCGAGGCGGAGCACGCCGCATGCTGTGGCGCAGCGTGGCGCAGTAGCGGCCAATCGCGCCGCAGTAGACCGCCTCGTGCTGCGGCGCAGGTTGTGGTCGTGGCGCAGCACACGTGACCTAGACGATTGACGATTCAGGGGGTTTGTTCCCCGCGATTCGTGGCAGCTCCGCTCCCAGCGTCTCTGTTGCACGACATAGCGGTCATCCTGCGGTTGTTCCTGCCATGGCGGACTCAATAGGTATTTTGTTTGTTCTGAATTGATGTACTCGCAGTGTTCTGATCTAGCAGATCGCGTCTTTGCCCAGGCTCTCGCGACCATACGTGCGCTCTCAAACCCCAAAATCCTCCCTGCGCGGCCGATCCAGCGACCCCCAATCGAGGACCGCATACATCTATACGGTCTCTACAAGCAGGCTACCGGTATGTGCTATTGCTTGCCCTGAACTGTTTTAGCAACTAACTAGCACGAATTCTAGAAGGCGATGTCGACGCGCTAATGGCGAGGCCCACAGGGTTTACTGATGAGGATGAGGCGGCTCGGACGAAGTGGTTAGCAAGTCGAACTCGCAGGTCTCTACATCTACCGTACTAATTGGTGCAGGGATGCATGGTACTCTCAGCGAGGGATTGCTCGAACCGAGGCAAAGCGACGATACATCCCCTTTCTCCTGCAGGTACGTCTCCCAATTGTCTTGTATGTAGCACTATACTAACTTGCCTAGACTATGCACAAGTATGCTTCGTCCACTCCCTCTTCATGCGAGCTCATTGGGGAACTACAAGAACTATGGGAACAGGTTAAAGACCTGCAGATCGACTTCGACACTGATGCGCCGCCCTCGCCGTCTACGACTCTCGCTGCGATCCAAGGTCAGAGCAGGTTTGGATCGACGGTATCGTTTGGCCGAGTTCACGACAAGATTGCATCCTCCAACACTCCCCGAGCTCCACTGAATGAAAATGAAGAAGTCGATGACGACGATGAGGACGACGATGAGGACAACGATGATGACGACGATGATGACGATGACGATGATGATGATGCTATTCCTCGGCCGACGTCGCGCGAAGTGCTGTCGACGCTCGACAAAGTTATTTCAGATCTCTCGT
This sequence comes from Limtongia smithiae, assembly GCF_038497785.1. NCBI lineage: Eukaryota > Fungi > Ascomycota > Lipomycetes > Lipomycetales > Lipomycetaceae > Limtongia > Limtongia smithiae. The sequence goes on from NW_027117635.1 coordinate 73,286, forward strand.
TTCTCCGTTCCACACTCCTTCAGTCATCGTCTCTAAACAGTCAGGGTATATTCGTCACCGCGCCCTCCACACCCTCAAAGCCTCTTAGCCGGCAGCAGAGCAGTTCTGCATTGTTTCACTTAATTCCCTCCGGCCTATCACCTTTCACAAAGTCTGGCGCGCCGAAGTCTAGTAAACCACCGAAATCTTCTCCAAGCGGACTACGTGGACTATATCTATGGCTTTCCATCAACTTTTGGGTAGGAGCGATCATCTTTCTTGACTTATTTGACACAGCATTAACTCTCGTTATAGCGATTTCTAAAGCGCACCGCTATTGACATAACCCTCCTCATTTCCATCATCATTTTGATTCGCTGGCGCCGCAACATACGCGCTTCCAGTAATTCAAGCATCCTCAGTATCAAGTCTTCGTAATTTCGATTTCTAATTGTATCATGCTCATTCAAATTGCATATATGCCTGTGTATCAGTGTCATTATGTTTGTCAATTCTATCCGTTTGGTTAAGTATTTGGTTCACCATCTGATACGTTGTACATCCTTCTTCCGGCGTAACTCGACTTTTACTACGATGTGTTATTTTGTGTATAGTTAAACTACAGCTCTTATCAGAAGCCAACAAATCCTATTTTGCGAAGCAACAATTTTCGAACAAGCACTCAAAGCTCACGCAAGATAATCGTACAAAATCAAGAGACCATCCTTCGTATCCTGATCTGTACTGTACAACAACATTTTAACACAATGCAAGGACTCCGACGAAGGCCGCCCGCAACCAGTAATTCGGAAAAGCAAAATTTCAGACATTCGTAACAAGTTATCGTAATATACAGGAACTTACGCCTGTTGCTGCGGCTGCTGAGGACGCTGGCCCTGGCGGAACCCACCGCGGCCGTAGCCACCCCGCGAGTGGTACCCGCCTCGGCCTCTTCCCCGGCCACGTCCGCGAAACCGAGTGTCTACGCTAACTTGTCCAAAAGTTTCCATGTTGAGCTTTCGCTCTTCTTGTCGCCCAAGTCTTCCATCCGACGTTGGTAGACCCTCGAATCGCTCTTTTGTACCGCTGGATATGTTGTCAAAGAACGAACTTGTCTTGTCGTAGTATACCTCGGTGTTGGAGGCATCGTCTTCCACGTCATCACCCTCAACCTCCTTTACCACGTCGTCCTTGCTGAACTTGGAGTTACTCTCCTGGAAATCAAAGTCCAGCACAGGAACAGCAATACGTGAACCGGGGGCGGCGCCAGCACGGCGCACGCCGCGTTGACCGCCGTTCTGGAACGACGGCCGGCTCGGGCCTTTGCCCCGTGGCTCACGCGAAATCGGAGAACCACTGGAACCCTCAGGTACGATCGCAATTTCAGCCGACACCGGCTCAACAGCGTCGGGGACAGCAGATGTAGCTGCCACAGGCACCGGCTCGACATTCAGTTGACTTAGCTGCGCAACAAGATCGTCCGCCACGGTCAAGTTAGCCGAGCTAGTCGCCTTCGTCGCAGCCACAGGCTCGTCAGCTGCCTTAGGCTGTCGTGTCTGTCTCGCCTTGGGAACGGGCACAGCCGGAACCACGCGAGATACGGAAGGTGTGGTCACAGTAGATTGTGCCGGAACAGGCGCAGCAGCGACCTCAGGCTTCAACTCTGGTACTGGCGCAGGAGCAGGAGCAGGCTGTGGAGCCTGTTGCGAGACCATGGTCGATGGGCCAACAGGCTGTCGTGTGGGGGCAGTCCGCGGGGGGTACCGCGGAACTTGCTCGGGCATGTATTGTGGGGGTGGATAAGGCATGTACTGCTGTGGGGGGTAGTAAGGGGGGATGAAGCCTTGCTGTGGGCGCATTTGTTGCTGCATTTGCTGCGGGGCATAAAGAGTAGACTGTTGAGGAACCTGGGCAGAACCGCTCTAGAAACTAGTTAGCAGGTGATATGGATTGATCGCCACATCAGCAGCATGGTTCAAAGGTCAGAAGGAAGGCAACGGCAATATCCACATGGCGTTTTTGCACTCTCGGACAACATAAACATCCGTGGTGATTCATCATGAGAACCATGCGCTTGTGGGCAAAAGAGAATGCCACTAACCTGCAGAATAGCAGGATCGTTCGGAATAGTTGGCTTTGGTGGCACAACTGGTGGTTCATCCTCTTCAATGACGAGATCCTTCACATCCGCACCGCGGAAGCAGATGAAGTCGTACATATCCTCTGTTGCAAGTCAGTTATTGGAGTCACGAGCGAATACTTCAGTCTGATCTTACCGAACCCCTCGACTTCCAGCGCGGGATCTCCCCTTCGACCTTCTGTTCCCTTTGATTGCACATTTTTCAGCGTGAGGGTGGCGGCTTCCGAATCGATTTCGTGAAGGTATCCGACGTAGCTTGAGGCGGTTAGCACGACAGCTCACGAGCGTTCTGGGGCTGGGTTCTCTCCACTGACCCACGGTCATCCGACCCCTCTTTCCGCCTCAGGTGAACAAAGAAGCAACTTACCGAATGTCGCTGTTTGAAAACAGCGAGATCCGACGGCCGATGAACTGCGACATTGTGCGATATGGATTCGATTTAGACCCACAGAAGATACAGGAAAGGAAGGCAGGAGTCGGGGAACAAAAAAAAAGGTTGTGAATCTCGACTTAGGGTTACGCCCTGAGACGCGTTGTTAGACCTTCGATGAATAGCGGACCGACGCTCTCGCGCAAGAGGCGCTGTCTTCGATTCCATTCCATACAATGAGAACTCCCGTAGATTACCTGTGGAAACGCTCCTCAACAATGCCTTATTCGTCTGCGAATGTAGAAAGTGTCGTGATGGGCTGAGCAGGTCTTAGTCACGTGCCGAGCCTACGTGCCCGAGTAGGCTGTTGTACTGCCTTCTTCATGTCTCTACGGCCACAACCATCCTTTCCTCTCGAAGCAGCAGCTCTGTTGATCGATTCGTAATTTGACTCTCGGTGATTGAATTTGCTATCCACTTGCACGATCTCCCAGATATTGTGGAATATCAGTCTCGTTATTGGCTGGAACCAGATCACAGTGAGTACGTCTTGTTTGTCCCCCGCATATCATCCTCGAAGTTGTACACAGCATATACTCACACGTATTCAGCTACGGTAGCGTGAAACATCTATCTACACGCATAAATATGTCGTCACGGGACTTGTTGAATATGATTCAGGGCAGTACGCACCCTTCACCGGGGCCCGTTCCTAATGATCCCGCTATTGCATCGTACTCCCGCCCTGCTCCCGCAACCACGCAAGTCGATGTTCACTCACTTTACCTGCCAAAGGACAACAGAATTATAACACCCGTTGTTCCTATTATGCCGACGCCGTCAAAGGAGAGCGAGCTCAAGAGGTTGTTGGGCGTGTCTCATGCCGCGGAGCCTACAAGCACGACCGTCGTGGCGGCCGCAGAAACTTCCGCGGGGCAACTATCAGACTCTTCATTACCGCCTTCAGGATCCCCTACCCCGACGGAAAGCACCGCGCGATTCAAATATGATAACCCGTTTCTCGCCATCGAGGCAAAATTGGCCATCAAGAAGACACCAACACCAACACCAACGCGTGTACCCCCTGCCGGTCCGTCTGACCACAGCATTAGCCTCAACAATGCAAATTCCAACCCAAGTGTGGTCAGAGTAGCGACGCCTCTGCTGTCTAGCGGAGGACGGGAAGCGCCAAAGTCTGTGGAAGCGGAGAAGAGCACCGAGCTCAGCGTCGAGCAGGCGGAGCCGGCTCTATCGCCTTCACTATCTGCAGTCACTATCCCGCCAGCTGGTCAGGCTATGGAGAGTAATCTAATGTCTTCGAAAGCGGCGCACAAGCATGTGAAGTCTAGCACAAACGGCTATACTCTCCCGCTGTCCAATTATTCCTCGATTGCGTTTGACTCCATCAAGACAAGTGGAGAGATCGCCCAGGAAGATTGCGAAGATATCGCCAAGTTCAAGCGCGACAGAAATTATTTTGATAGAAGCGTTATTACTGCTACTGAGGATTATATTGCATATCCTGTACAGAACGCCATTCGGGTCGTGAGTCAGGAGTTTGGAAATTACACTGTGCTGACTGGTCACCACGATGAGGGCCGGATTACTAACGTTATTTTAAACAATTATGAGACACCGTCTGGGACCTCGCTTTTAGTTTCCACGACTAGTACCAGTGAAGTTATCGTTTGGGAACTTATGACCAAGAATTTTACAGTGGCGTCGCGGCTCAATCAGTACCGCAAACTTTTGCGAATTGAGAAACTCCCACCAAATTCGGACCATGTTCCAAAATGCCGAGTTCAATGGCCGCCGATCGCAAACATGGTCGCGGTGGGTATGTCGAAGAAGATCTATTTCTTTGCACTACAGTCCGACACTTTCCTTGATATTCGCCGTCTGGACATGCAAGTTGCAATTGGCAAAAGCGCCATTATGTTCGAGCTAGAGACAGCGTCAAACGATTTTGGATTTTCGCTTGACGGGACAGTTCTTGCAAGTGTTGATAAGACTGGTACTGTGACGCTGTTCAATATCACTGTGCTGCCTCCCTTTAACGAGGGCAGCGAGAAAGCGACGGTCCGGACTCCACTGAAGGTTTTGTCGCCGCGCGAAGGCATCAGCTACTCGACTATCAACTTTATCGACTCACCGGAATCTGTTCGCGCGAAGTTACCGTCACGGTACTTGCTGTTGGGATTCAACGAAAACCACTCTTTCCACGTGTACGATATTGCTGCCGGAAAAATCGCACAGGAGCTTCATCTGCCATTGAGCTTTAACGGAGACGTGGCTTTAAACATGCTTGCCATTGGCTACGGCGCTGGTGTTGTTGTAATTGCCGACCCTGAACGTAATACTTTCCTATTTTTGCATCTCACGTACACGTCCGCGGGAACTATTGCGGCCTCCACACAGGCTGAATTCATCAAGTCGTTGATTAAGCTGGATGCAACCACTTACGAGGGCGGTTCTGGTTTTGACTACGTTGCGGCGTACGACTTTGATACGGAGCTGCCTGTTATTGGATTCACCCTCCTAGAGGTCATCAGTGACAGCAACCCTGGAGCGTTGCTCGATTTGTATATATGCCATACGGACGGTGCGGTCATCTACCCGGTGTATTCGTCTACATTTGCGTACGAGAACTGGTCTTCTGCGCCATTGCTGAGCTCCGCGACCGTCACGGCATTGCCATCTAGTGCCGCCAACGGAGGCTCCGCGGATCACAAGCGAGTGGTCAGCGGCACCGCCGAATCGTTGGTACTCGCGACGGACAGTGCCAACTCATCAACAGAACGCTCACGCTCGCCGGTTAAGCGACAGGACATCAAGCCTATGCTCCGAAAGACTATCGTCAAGCCGTTTTTGAAGTCGGCGAAGCCGCCAAGTCACGTCCTTTCAAGGATTCCGGACGGCGGTGGTACTGCAGCGGAGATCGCGGGAGGGAAGACGTCGTTTGCTAATCCTACGACGTTGGGCGTTGCTACTACGCCTTCTACTGAGTCAGTGAAGGAAGTATTTGGGGTTTCCGAGCCCGAGGTTGTTGCTTCTTCTCTTGCACCAGAGGCAAAGCCAGCCGCTCCCACTCCCACACTAGCTCCGGGTCCGGTTGTGATTGCCAAAGTGGAGCCGACACAGGAGATCAAGCCGCCTACGCCGGTGTTGGAGTTCCGACCCGGCACGATGGCGAAGAAGAGACAGCGTGAGATTTTGACGCACGAGAACGCAATCTCGCTGGGGCTGCCAGCACCGGCTGTAACGCCCATGCGGCCAGCTGTTTCCGCGCCTGAGGTTGCCGCGGCTGAGGTTGTCGCGGCTGCTGCACCAGTCGCCGCGCTGTCTCCAGTCCCCACCCCCCCTCCTGCAACTACAGCGAAAGAGGAACGCGCCGCCGAAAAGGCCGCAAAGAAGAGAGAGCGAAACGAGCGGAGAGCTGCCGCTGCTGCCGCCGCTGCATCTGCCACGAACACTGTCCCCACAACCATCCCCCACACAGCTGCCGCGGCCGATCCCACCGCTCCTCCTGTAATCAGTGCCAGCGCCCTTCTGGATTCAAAGACACTGGTCGAAGACATCACAAAGGGCCTCTCCTTCACGATAGAGAACGCAGTCGCTACACAGATGCGCTCGCAAGCTGTGGTCGGAACGATCGGCGAGATGATCACTTCCGCCGTCTCCAATATTGTACCTCTCTCGCCCGCCACCGCTGTTGGCACTCAGGCATCCGCAAGCGCTGTTTATGCCACACGCGAGGAGCTCAGCACTGTGTCCGCAGAACTTACCGCCATGCGCCACGATCTCGCGCTGGTGCTCGAAAAGCTCAGCGTGTTGGACGAGGTTAACAGCAAGCTTGATCTCGTTTTGAAGGAGCACGCCGAACGACAGAAAAGAATTGATATGCTCCGGTCGGCGTTTTAAGTGTTAACGCGCTAGTTCGTGTTCTTGAAGAGGTGGTGGTAGCTGCGTTACTTTTATTCGAATATGAACTACAATTGTTCTGTGGTTAGGATTTACAGTGTAGATAGTATTCATGTGGTCTAATATATTGATCGCATAAATTTGTTTTGTTTCAAGACAACCAGTTGACTGAGACATGCTGAGGCACGTTGCTTCAATTCGAGCAAGAACACTACTGCAATACGCAAAGCAAGAAACCCCGGTGACGGAAAATAATGAAGTCATAAACGCTATAACACTATTATATAGAATATCATACATGCTGCACGATGAGCAAACGGGCGGCTGAATATCATTAGATGGAAGGGGTGAAGGAAATGGTATTATTTGGCGAAAGTGAGCAATCACACGCTGCGCCAAGACAGAGAGGGGGAGGCGGGAGAAAAGAACGAGACGATACTGTGAGAAATGTTTGCGGTGTGTGTGAGAGCGCTTGGTGATGTGTTGTATGATGCTAAGGATGATCGCAGGGATAATGCTGATGCTATATGTGGATATGATAAGCGCGTAATGAGAAAGGGGGTGGGAAGAGCGTTATAGGTGTGCGCCACCTTGCGGCTGTTGCTTTTGTTGATCGGCCAAGAGCGCTTTCCAGCCGTCAGAAGGCGACTTTGTAGGATCCATGCCAAGTCTAAACGGTTCCGGGTCCAAACTCGGCCAGCTACCAGGCGTGACTGGCATGTTGTCAACCGGCGAACTGGTGTGCTCGTACACGTCAAACATGCCGCACATCTCCTTAAACGTCGCGAACTTTGTGCCGTCGTCGTCGATAAACATGCCGCCGGTCTTGCGCACCTTCTTGAGTCGCTGCAGCCGGTTGACAGGCGACTGGTCGTACACCCACCACATCTTGTTCCACCACGTCTCGAGCGCAACCTTAGGTCCGTTGAAATGCAGTACCGCGGGCGAGTTGCCGGTGATCCGGTTCCACGCGATATTCTTTTCGCTCTTGACGCGCAGGGAAGAGGTGTTGGTGTAGAATGCGTCATCGACCAGCTTTCGCAGCGCGTAGTCGTCGTCGGACTCGCCACGACGTTGTGGTGAATTCTTGGGAGTGTTGATACCGTGCACGCCGGAAGGAAGATACGGTCTGTGCACGAGCGCAGCGATGTCGTCGACCTCGATCTGTTCGTCCTGGATGAACATGATGTCGGAGTGCGAGTGCGTCATCGTCTGGAAGAGGTACGATTCGTAGTCAATGCGGATCGGTAGGTCCTGCATGCCGTAAATGTCGGCGATGATGAGCTGGTCCGAATAATGGGCCGTAGACTTTTGCTGAATATCGAACGCACGCTTGTATACCTCCTTGAGCACAGAACCAGGGCCGATGATGTTGCCAGAGTTAAGCCAACGGGGACGCCAGCGGTATTGATACTTGTCCTTGTCCGTCTCGGGTCCGTAGATGTTTTTGGGCAGCGTGGACTGCGGTACGTTCTTGCATGCCGCGGAGTTCGGCGGGTTCGGCCAGCACACCTTGTCGCCGCCAAAGATGGCCTGCTCGAGAAACTCCGGGACGGTCGCGTCCTTCGCGTGTACCTCGTAGTGGTGCGCGCGGTCGAGCTCCTGCAGCTTGTAGTAGCGGGAAATAAACGTGTCAAACGAGAGCTGGAACCAGGTGTCGTACGCGTCCATGATGAGCACCAAGTCGTCGTCGGCCACACGTAGCTGTAGGTACCGATGGATCGCGGCAATCTTCATGAAGCGAGCCTCAGCCGCATTGCGGAACGTGGCGTCAAAGTTGACGAGTACTGGAGCAGGATAGCCATTGAGCTCTGCGGAGAAGATTGTGCGACACGCGAGCTTGTTGATTGCCGTCGCAGGGAGCAGGAAGTGCACGTTGCGCTTCTGCGATGCCTTCTTGCCGACGATGGTGACTGAGCGTTGGTTGACGATGTTAGGCGCGTGGATGACGGGCGTGTTAATCGCGACGGCAGCCTGGCGCGGGGGTTTCTAGCCGCGCGGGTGTGAGCAAGGGAGAGAAGGAGGGTGAAAAAGGAGAAGGCGCGTACCTGGCCCATGATGGACAGCGTGATGATCAGGAAGGAGAGGACGGCCAGAAACACGAGTCGTCTAAGAGAAAACCGCAGGAACATGGCTACGGCAGGAGCTGAGAAGCAGTGCTGTGTAGGAGGACGAGGTGAACGACGAGGACAACTAGAACGACGAGAAGCTGGGGAGCTCACGAAAGGAGAGATGTCGAAGGCGGTTGCTTCGTCGCTGTCGCCAAAAGTGCTGCGTCGCGTCCAAGCGCGTCGCGGTAACGCGCCCTGTACGCTTGGTAACAGCCCTGGCAGAGACCTCTCACGCTGGCAACCTGCGCTACGCCCAATCCGTACGGTCGGACACGTGTGCATGGCTCAAGCGCCGAATCCCGGGGCCTGTACCACAGTCGCTTACACTGCGCCCTGCAGGGACGGCGGCATCAACACCCCAAAGCGTATTTCGGAGGACACCGCGAGACAAGCAGCCCGTTTCGGTAGCCTGCTGGTGACACAGCTACACCCGATCAGGCACAAGCTGCCTAATTCGGCCTTGCTGCTCCATCACCGGAACCTGACATGACATCTCCATAACCGCACCGACTCTTCCAGCGCGTCACCCGCGCCACCAGCTAGCCCCTTGCCGCGCGGACATATCTTATTTCGGCAGGCGCGTTGTCACCAAATCTGCACGCCGCGCGTCCATAAGCGCTACCAGTGGCGCGCTCACGGGCCACAGTTACGCTCTAGCGCCGTCACCGCGTCACTGCGCCATTGGTGATGGCAGTGCGACCCTAGCCTGGTTACCGCCGCGTGGCAGAGGATACGGCTAATTGGCAGCTGACGATGAAGCCTTGCGGTACATTATTAACGTAGGCGTATTCAACGCTGCTGCGATCGTGAATATTGTCATACTAGTAGTCTGGCCAGCCTGCACGTGCTCCACGTAGATCAGCTCGGTGGGACAAGAGACGTTCGTTCCATCGGTCGGTGTCACGTGGGCAGAGCTCGCAGACGCTGCACAGATGTACCGGCGCGTCCCCTGCTTCTCGCTCCCCTGGTTTCTGTTGTCGCCAATATCGCGACCTTACTTAATTGACATCGTAGCTTTTGTACGAAGGTATACGCCGTCTTGAAATACGACAGCACCATGTCGCGTGTTGCAAAGAGTGCGCAGTACGCATCAAGAACAGGCAACCACGAAACTTCATGCTCGTCAAATTGGCGAACTCGTCCGCCACAACCGCACACGACAAGCTGTCCCAACGATTGTGAAAAACTTGACTTGCGGGCGGCGCATCACGCGGGGAAGAGCAGCAAAGATGATCTGGTGTGTGGCTACGTGTCGTCCACGTCGTGGATCACGCACCGCATAAGTAGTGCCGACTTGAAGTCCGTGTGGCATGCACATGTCCGGAGGGTGCGCTCCCACAATTATGCGAAGCCGGCCCAGCACCGACAAACAACTCCTCTCTTCTCCTCAGCTATCTGAACGGTATGATAAACTTCGACGAAGTTGTGCTTGTTTCTCGACGTGCTACATCACGCGGCGGCTAAATCGAGCTCGGCGCGTCATGCCGCCATGCCAGCAAGTTGTTGTGTGGACGCGTTAAGTCCAAATAACGACAGTCCTTACTTAAATCAGAAAAGATGCATCCTGCGACATTCGTTCGTTGACGCGTAGTTCTGTGCAGAGGTGGTGATTTTGTGGATTGGAAAACCCTCCCCGATATCCGCACCACAGCGACCGATCGCGCTGTTCAGAGCTTTTCAAAGTACAATGCCAACTAGATCATGTCGCATTGAATACATGACGGCAAGATCCAGATAGTGATTCTATTATTCCGGACGTGCGGAGATATACATTGTTAAGGGTACACTGCGAAGGGCCGCATCGCTACGTACGCGCGTTCTGAGCTTAGGAAGCTTAGGTCACGCCTCCACTCGTCCTTCGACGCGCCCCCGTTATCCCGAGCCAACGCCATTCAAAATCACCGACCTGCAGGCAGCCTATTGATGTTCAAATGCCATCATTAAACAAACTAATACCGCGTATTTCAGATTTTCAGCCACTCGGTGAAAATCCGACAATCATGACTGCATGTATAACACCGCTGCAGCCTTCGCAAAATTGATTCTGTTCTGGTGCAGTTGCACGCAACCAATGTAGCCTGAGCCTTCGTGAATGCCGATATTGGGACTGTACACTGATTGCAGAGGGCAGCCTAAATTAGACTTATGCCTTCGTCTCTTGAGTTTTCGGGTGAGAAACCCTGCAGAGAATGAGGTGGTCGGGCGCCAACACGTGACATGACTTGCAACGATGATCTTCGCGTGAAGTTGTAGACAACGAAGTGTAGCCTTCAACATAGGGCGCCGGCGCAGCTGCTCCTGCCTGTATCCTTTTTGCCCTTGATATACTGCAGTATCTGGTTTCGCGCAATTGTCTTACGCCAATGTGATTGCTGAGATATCTTGCGTACGTTGTTTAACTGACTCTAAACCTCTGCAACTGATCAGGCATCAACCAATACCCACTATTGAGATAGCACAGATGAAGCATGTGCACATGCCCGCGTGTAAAATGCGTCGCGCGCCAGCTGTAAGACGGGTTTTTTAAATTGGAATACCGCACGATCTATGCCTCGCACACCTGCACTGTCATACGACGGCTATAGGATTCATCTGCTAACAGGCACCGTTCTGAGTCTGAATTCACAAGTACCATCTTCGCCGTACAAATATCACTCCACCCCAGACAGCAACCACCGTACCGCGTCGGCCGTCTTCTTCTCAAATCGCGCGATCGCATTTGGCACGCGTCCGATCCAGAACACGTGCGGAAGGCCCTCATACATGTCAAACTTATGCTCGACTCTTGTCTGAGTTAGTCAAGTAGCAAGCAACGGTACATCAGCGGCAACACTCACCCGGCAGCCTCGAGGCATTCATCGAAAATCTGTCCGTCGGTCTTCAACACGTCGTATTCAGACACGGCGACATACACGCGCGGAAGCACACTCAGGTCTTTGTACTGGCCAATCGGGAAGTGATACTTATCCGTTGCCGGTGCGGCGTGCGCCTCGGCAAACGCGTCCACCGATACTGGCGTCAGCACAGGATAATCACTCCGCTGTGTGAGCGCGTTGAATCGCGACGCGTACTCCGCTGGTAAGTGTCGCCGATCGAAGAACACCGGAATCAAACACGCTAGCCCGCGCACGCCGCTGAGGTCAAAGCCTTCGTCATGCAGACACAAATAGGTCGCGACGGTGAGATTTCCGCCGGCCGATCCGCCGAGGAAGTACACAGCGTCGCTCTTTGCGTTCAGTGTGCGCACCGCGTTGCGCAGGGCCCATTTGACCGAGCTCACACAGTCGTCGCGCGGAGCTGGCGCAGGAAATGCTGGCGCGAGACGGTAATCGACGGAGACCACGACGGACTCGGTGCTCTCGCAGACCATTCGACAGACTTCATCTTCCTGGTCGAGATCCCCGACGCAGAAGCCACCGCCGTGGAAGAAGATGCAGAGCGGATATGGCCCTGTACCAGTGATTGGCGTGTACACACGCACAGGAACATTGTTGTCCGCGATCATGTCTTTGGTGGTGAGTTTCGTGTGCATCGGCTCCGCAGGCGCATAATGCGCCGCGATGGCCTCGCCGTACTTCGCCATTTCTTGGCCCATGGCAGCGAGCGTGCCCGGGAAGCTGAGGCGAAAATCAATCGTATTCTCGAACTGCGCACGGGTGTCAGAGACGATCGAGCATGGCGTGCAGTTCACGCACCTGAACCCACTCGGGATCAAGATCGAGTGGCGGAGCAGCGTAGTCAACATGTCGAGCGCGCGCCTTGAGGCGTGCGTCGATCTCGGGGATCGGAGTAGATGATGCAGTGTAGGCTTCCATATCTCCAGGTCAAGGGGCGTGATTACCGTGGCAGACGGTGTACCGCCCTAGAGCGAGCGCCACGGCCATAGATAAATAAAATCCAGTCGCGATCGCAGCGGAGGACAGCGAGCGGGGTGGTGATGGAAGAGGCAAGTGTGGGGAAGGCCACGCGACGATGCTAGCGACGAGGACGGGCGGGGTTGCGATTGGATAAGGGCTGAATATTGGGGGTATTGGAGCGAGGGTTAATATAATTTGCGGCGCCCGGCATGTGGTCGCGATCTGGCGCCAGCGACAGCCGCGGCGCTGCAGTAACAGCAGCAAATGGCGAGATCCAATGGCTATTGAGCATGTGGCGCTTTCTCTAGAGCCATTGATCGGCAGGACATGCAATTGATCTGTTCTGGCGAATAGTGGATATGTACTGGAAGACTGCTGCGGATCGTTGTAGTAGTCCTGTACGCAACCTGTGAACGTCATCGCGGCCGTCGTGTCCGCCGCGCCGTCCGCGTGTCATCACACACCCATCCCTGACGCGACCGCCGCCGACATCGTGACCTGGACACATCAACGTAGGCCACACCCGAACATGATGCTGATGCCGTCTGAGCGGCTGCGGCACGCAGTCATACACAACAACCTAGCCATCGTGCAGCGGCTGCTGCGTCGGTTTCCTAGTCTGCTGTACAACACCGACCTCGACAATGGCTGGACGTCACTGCATTATGCTGCTTACCATGGCAATTTCGAGATCTGCGTAAGTTATGCCTACTATAGCATAGTTATATTCCGATGATTGGCTAATGGGGTCTCACCAGGTCTTTCTCTGCAGCCTCGGTCACGACGCCGCCGAAATCTCGCTGGACACCGAAGAACACACCCCACTACACCTAAGCTCAATGGCAAACCGCGAACAAACAATCCACTTCCTTGCGCAAAAATTCCCTTACACAATCGACTGGGTCACATCCGCCGACAAAACCGTCTCCTACACCGCGCTACTGCTGGCAGCTGAAGCGGGCCACGACGCGAGCGTCAACATCTTGCTCGACTTTGGCGCGGACATCGACAAACCAGACTCGCAGGGCAACCGCGCGATTCATTATGCGTCGCAATCTGGTTATAAAAAAGTTATGCGCATGCTAGTTGATCGTGGTGCAGATTATAAGAGCCCAAATTTGTCGGGGTGGACGCCGATGGATTATTGCTTCTCCATCCAAACGCGCACATTTTTCAGCTCCATCACTATTGAGATCGAGCGCCGGCAGGAAGCGGAATTGCGCAAGAAGCTGCTAGAAAAGAAGCTCAGTGCTGAGAGGCCGCTGAGCTTCTCGAAAATGACCGAAGCACCGCCGCATCCTTCGGTGCCGCGACCGTCTGTGGACACAGGTCGCAGTTCTCCTACGCTCGTTCAGGAGCCTGTCACGGCGCCCGCTTCAATCGACGGCACCGATACGCAACCCATTACTCCGCTGCCACAGGACTACGACTCCGTAATCAGCACTCCCGCCCCCTCCCCCTTCGCGCAAGGCTACTGCCCTACACCGCCACCAATACCAACATCACCGCCGCCTCCGCCAGGCTAGCTCCATACCCCGCGCGATCGATACCAAACTTTTATTTTTTTAGGATCTTATCACTACGCGTTCAAAACCCTCAGCATCCACTCGTACGTGCCGAACTGCACAGCATTCACAAGGAACGCCCGCAGCATGCACGCCCGGAGACCACTGAAAAACACGCGCACGCCGCCCTCCACGTATGTCTTGCGCGCACAGTCCCATGCGCCTCGGTACCGTTTGCTGGCATCCAGGCTATCGTCGTTCGTGAGCTGTACTTGGTACCGTGTCTTGATTACGTCTGCCATATATTGTTAGCTTCGCTTGCCTGTGAAAACACAACGGAGGAAGTACCTAGAGGAAAGATGGACAGCCAGGTCATGCAGCCGGCAAAGCCACCACACATCAATAAATGCATTGCGTGCTGAAATGCAGTCTGGTCGTCCGGATTTTTTAGTTTCTTGGCCCAGTTGTACGACCAGAAACTAGGAGCAATTAACACTAGACGAGCAGACACGCAGTAGCAACGCAACTTACTATACACCATAGCCAAAACCGTCACGAACAGCTGTAACTACACCGCCTTTAAAAAAACCAGGAAGCCCATCATGGCGATATATATCCTTTGCCACCGTCCACGAAGACATCTGCGTACTGCCCCCTTGCGACACCTGCGCACGGCACTTGACGAGTTCCGTAGGACAGGAGACCACAAACGTGCTTAGTCCTGCCAACGTCCCCGCCGCGAAAGTCTTCCCCGCCTCCGATACCCCGATCGGCGAGTACTTTTCCAACGCGCGCGTCGATATCGAGTAGCTAGCAAACAGCAACGCGTTCAGCGCGCCGTATCCCAGTATTGGCGCCGCTGCACCTGTTAATAACGCCTCTGCTCGTTTTATTGAGTACCATTGGACTTTTGGCTTCGGCGGGGCCAGAACCTCAGCCAACGCCTCTGCGCGCGCGCGCGCAAGTGCTTCAGAGCGCGCTGCTGCACTCGCACGGGCAGCGTCCGCGTCGGGCGGCGCGACGATGTCAAGCGGGTTGAACGACGCAGAGATTGACAGCCGATCGGTGCCCGGCAGACCTACACGGCCCCGGTTCGCGTTCTGAAGCTTCACCTTCACGATGTCGAGGGGGTTGCCGATGATTATGCCAACCGCGCCGGACACGTAGCCTGCCTGCGATTTGTTAGCAAGAACGAGGCCGCGGACAAGGTCGGCGAGAGTGCGCTCTTACGATGAAGTTGGTGACTGCATCCGGCATTGCGCTGTACAGTGTGGTGCGGGCCGTGGAACAGGTACAATCGGTCGACGGATTGCTGGGGTATTGTGCGGAGATCTTCAACAAAGCGCAGCGCGTAACCAAACCGCGACGTCGACCGGCTCTAGAGCCCCTCCCTTGCCAGGACGACTACTCTAGTAAATTATTTTCATCCCCACACAATGCCTGCTACAGTCAAGACTAATTACTATGATAACAAAGCTTCTACGCGGCAATTTCCGCAAGAACGCTGAGGTTGCTCGGTCTTCCGACACGATCGTCCTCTTGTCGTGATGAGAGCAGTTGCGGGACTGGCCTCGCCGGTACATACCCCTCATCAGGGTCGTCGTCACGGCAGCCCCTGAATTGTCATGTGACCACCAATCGCGATCGAAATCGGCTCCGTCCAACAGAGTACGTTTCGCTGGGATCTGGCGTCAAGCGAAGTGGAGATAAGCGAAGCAAAGCGGAATATTCGACGTTGAAGGCCCAGAGATACTAAGCATCTGGACTTTGGAGGCTACTTCTATGCGGACGAATCATGGAAATGAAGATTGAGTGTGCTCTTCGAAAGTGTAAGCTGGCCAAGTTGATAAGCTGAGCACGGATGTGTCATACCCGACTGATTCTCTTTGGTTCTATTTGAAAGCTGTTGTCAGCTGACTGACTATTTTCCTGTCACACTATTGTTACGCTATGTTTAATCGATCTCGATGTCGATGTCGATGTCTGCGTTACACTTGCTTCGGCCCATCAATGACTGTGTACCAAGTTGACAGAATCACGATGGAACTACCGAAGTATTGCTATTCGCTGGCTTATCTAGTTTGATCATTGCGGCGGTCAATGAGTATTCAGACGGTACAGGACTGTAGCTGAACTTTGGCCTTAGTCAAGCCACAGTACACAAATAGGACGTGACTTGTTGCTGAGCTGCTGTTGTGCGACGTACACCGGCGTGCAGGAAACATATTTGGAAGAGCGGAAATATGCAATACTTTTTTGGACCAGGAGCGGTGGTTAGAAACTATGCGATATAGTTAGGATGTTAGCTGATCTGGAGGACATGACCAGGGTTTTCCCGCCATGTCTCCTCGTGAATCGCTTATGATGCGCCTAATAATATATCAATCCCTTGTTCAGAATGATTATGAGTATGTTTGAGCGGGTAATATAAGCTCTTCTTGTCGCACGCCGCGCTACTGTGTATAAGATTGAGAATGTCTCGTGTTCGTAACTTAGAACACTGTTAAATCTATGGCAGTTTCATGTCCGCGCGAAATATCCGTTAGTCCTGGACATACAATCATTCGTCAGGAAGGCACCCCCACAGCTTGAAAGAGCGTTAAATTGGCACAAAATGCCGATCACGACGAAAAGGACGTGTAGATGTCGACAAGGATAGTTGTTGGGAGTAAAGGACGATCTTCTGTAAGTTTGAAGATGATCACGATCTATGGCACTTCGATGCCATAGAATCGATTGCTTCCTTTCTCCTCCCACGAGGCCGCAAGCCGCGCTGCAGAACTGAGCCAGGTGCTATGTCTTCTGGTGGCCAACTCGTTCGAAACGCACAAATGCACCTGATAGGTCAGGCATACGCACTAGTCCATCAGCTCTGCGATCGTTACACATGTCACCCCATGGTTGGTGATATTCTCTTGCAGAATTGAGGTGGATCACCTTGCAGCTATGTGTCCAATGTAATACTTGAACTCACGTTTGCTTGTCGGGATTCGATGACAGAGACGTGTTGGGCTATCGAGGAGTGAGCCGGTCATCTTTAGTAAATAGAATCGTTTCGCTAAATACTGGTAGCTAGCGGTCTAAAGTGCAAATGCTTGCGGTTAGCTAAATTTTCAAATCAGTTAACCAAATCAGTGGCCGAAGTCGCTATCTAACCCAGTAAAGTGGTGTAGGTAACTAGCTGGTTAACTAAACCAATAATTAAAAAAAGTAGCAGTCCGTGGTAATGATATGGCACAGCAGCCTAGGTAGCAATCTCAGATAAGTAAATGTTGAAACTTGACTGATCGCTTGATTTCGTGGAGGCGGCAATCTAGCATGCTAGTTAGGACTAGTGTGTGACATCGGTAGCTAAAGGGACGTATGTAGCGACTGTAGATAACTATTTATTAACTGGTAACTAATTAGATACCTCGTGAGGAAAGTTGTAGAGACCGAGATATTGCTGCGAGCTTCGATGCACGCAAATTTTCCGTCTGTGCATATAAGTAACATCGAATCATCAATTAGAGACATTTATTAACTAATTTGTTGCAAAATTTCAACCTTTCAGAACGTTGCAGCAGAGAGCGGGCGTCATGTAGCAATTTACCCTCCTTGAAACCTTAATTGATGCGCAGAATTTGTGTTTGGCGACCTGACTCTTGCAATGTTGAAAATTCTCTGCTGCAGTTGCTAATTTGCTAAACAGAGAACGGGAAGTAGCTGCTGAACTGATGCGATTGGGCTAAAGCAGATTGTGATACCCGTCAGTATTGAGAGGTCATGGATGTACTGCAGGCCACAAGATGCAGCACTTTCAAGCACATCAACATATGAATTGGTAAATCCACTCGGAGAGGTGCATCGCAATCGTTCAAAGTTTATAGTCGAATAATTTGCAAACTTTGCTTCCCCGCAAGTTGGCAAGTATATGTTGTCGGTATCACTGCCATCGCGACCGCAAGTACGCCTCGCCGGGACGATATCGAACTGGGTGTGGTTTGATAGCGGTACGTGCGTTCTATGGAGTTGACGATTGTCTCCGGCATAGCTGTAGATCGTGTTGTGCGGATCATAAGACAGGGACAATTTCAGGGAAAAGAACTGCGACTAATTTGACAATGCTTGCGTTCACGTATAGTCGACATCATAGTAGTTGCGCAAAGCGCGCACTGGTTAATTTTCCAGATCCAAAGGATAGCGCAATGTGCCAGCGCGCAAACATAGCCAATTTCAAAATCAGTATGGCATGAATTTAGCTGTGACCTTTGTGAAAGCTAGGTTCTATAGCATCTGGTGCATAGTGCTTCTATCTGTAAGCGTGGCAACGCTAAGACACCGGATCCTTGTTTTGAACGATGCTACTAGTCGGTAGTGCAGCCAGTTAGAGCCTGCTGCACATTTTTTTGAAAACTGCTTTTCAGTGCAACAGAGTATCTATGGCACTTCTACGCACCACGAACTGGATCTGCATCACTGAACCTGCAGTCCATCTTCCAGTGTCAAATTAGGATCTCAAATTATCCTCGGGGCCAATCTCAACGACAGAGGACATCTCGATGTTATAAGGGAGTATCTCCGTAGCTAGAAAATACTGAACATCGTTGTCAGTCAAATTACTATTCTCCTTAAGCCCTACGCTACAATGATTACCATCTAAAGCACCTCCGCATTATGGAGTTGACTGATCCTAATTTCCTTCCAAAAGGTCTGCACCTGGGCTGCAAGCTTTGAGTAAGCAGCTCTGATTGCGTCGATCGGAGTACGCTAATCCGGCTGGTGACTACACACTAGTTATTCACTAAATTCTCGGCGTTAGTTAGATAATGTTGCATTAGTGATATAACTAACTAACCGACTAAACTAACTAACTAACTAACTAACTAACGGAGAGCCTGGAGTGACCCTTCACTAGTTTCGAACATATCAGCTACATAAATTATTAGTGACCTAAGATCGTTAACTAGATCGGGTAGCTAAATTATGAATTAGTGATCTAAATTAGTGACGAAGGCTCCAACTAGCGACGACAGCAGTTTAGATAGCGTACTCAGTTAACTAATCTAGTTGGAAAAATTAGTAGCTGACGGGTTGCTGACGCGCTGAATTTATGGGTAGCTAATTTAATTTGCTAATTAGACACCAATAGATGGCATAAGGGTATAGGTAAGCCGGTTGAGTAAACTAAATGGTGCCCGATCGCTATTAGATGCTATTTTAGCGACCTCTCAGGGACTAACATCCTTCTTTCTATCTGTTGTTGCCTTCGCAGACTGATTCCTTCTTTATACTACCTACATCAGGAGAGTAGTTCGATATGCTATCAGCTAACTGCTTCCATGCGAAAATGATAAGCAGCAGCTATGGTAATTTTCAATCCGGGATGGTGTAATCGGCACGTACCCACAGTAAGGTGGCGTGCGGCTCAGCTCTGGGGGTGCGTGCATTCTGCGGCTCGGTGAAGCGCGCGGGCCTTGTCCCGACGAGGACCGCGAGGTTCCAGGTCGCATACCGCGTAGCAGAGGACGACATCGCAATTGATTGGCAATAGACTATAACTCAGAATGCAATTGGCGTTGTAGACTGCGGAATAACGAAGGAGACGGACAGGCAGCAGGAGTGGGTCACAGGGGCTACCCGGCACAGACCTCAGGGGGCGCACGAGGCTGGTGGCTTTGCTTTACTTTGCGTGGATGTTCCCGCCGCTTCGATTGCCAGTTCTTCAGTGACCACCTCCAGCTGCCATCTCTTGGTCCCCTCCGCTTTGCTTCGCCCCGTTCCTCGTCCACGGCCCCAGGCGTAATGCTCTGCAGCCTCAGAGCCTCTGTGCTCCTTGCCGGTGCCACCATCTTCCTCCTATTGGGTCCGGTGCTCGCTGCCACGCCTGCCCTTCACCTCGACCTCTCAATCCCATGGGCTGAGCACTCTCCCTATCTTCTCGAGCTTGTGTATGTCTCTCAGTACTCAATTGCATTCCGATTAATGTTTTAACCTTGTTTGGCGCATAGCGAAACAGTTGCGGATGAAAATCCGAACGCATACTTCCCGCTGCTGGCCCACCTCGCGGAGTTCTCATTCTACGGCGACGCGGAAGATAAGCTACCCCCCACCCACTCGCAATTGTACGATGAAGCTCTCAGCTTTACTATTTCCTCCGGATTTCTTTCCAAGGGCCCGCAGACGGACTGGTTTGACCTCAAGTTGAGCTTGCGCAAGTCCGCGCCTCGCATTCAGGCGTACTACCAGTTCTACAACGCATCCGTCTTCCCAGTGTTCGCCGATAGCCTTGGAAAGTGCGCCAACGACTCTTGGTTCTTGTTTAATGGAAAGCCTAGCTGCGACCCGAGCGCTCTCTTCGCACTCCAGATTCCTGCTACTGTCGAGAACTCGGATGCGTTGCCTTTCGATCGCTCTATTGGTCCCGCTACCGCTCCTACTGTTGTGCTTTATGCCGACCTGGCGTCGCCGAGCTTTTTGTTGTTCCATTCTACTCTTATCGCAGAAGCAAAGCATGGCAAGATTAAATACGTGGTCAGATACAAGCCATCGGTGCCAGTCCTGGGATCCGCATTCGCAGAGCGCCCTAAGGGACTTTCGGCGTACGGTGTGGAATTGGCTCTCAAGAGAACTGACTACATCGTCATTGACGATCGTGCTGCTTATTCGAAGAAGCAGACAGTTCTGGATGACGGTGACATCAGAAATGTCGTTCCTCTTAAGACCACCGAGATTGCGAACATCAGCACGAAAGCTGCTGCCTATATTCTGAAGAATACTGCTGGCATCGAACCTATTGATGCTCTCTTGACTGCGACTCAGGACTTCCCGAAGCTGGCATCGGCCATCGCGGCCACTTCGCTCGATGGTCTAGATGAGTTCTACGAGGAAGCCACTGAGAATTTCCGAGTTATGGGACGCACTTCGGTCCATGTTCATGGTTACAACTCGATGTATGTCAACGGCGCGCGCTTGGATTCGCAATTCAGTGACGACTTCTTTGCCTTTGAGGAGATCATTGACCGTGAGAGAAAGATCTTACAGAACTTTGCCGACTTGAACCTTTCCAATAGCGAAATTTCGCAGTTTATTTCCAGTTCTAAGATCCTGGCTCTTAAGAGTGTTGATCCCGAGCCCCGGTTCAACTACTTTGATGACGAGGAAGGCGGAAATCTGATTTTTTGGCTCAACGATTTCGAGACCGATGATCCAACATACGCAAAATTCTCGCCCTCTATCAACACGATTCTCAAGCCTCACTATCCCGGGCAGTTCCATCGCATTCGACGAAATATCCACACCCTTGTGGTACCCGTCGATCTTTCTAGAGACGAGGATATTTTCCTTGTTCTTATGAACCTCAAGACATTCGTCACCCGCGGAATTCCCATACGCATTGGTGTAATCCCGCTCTGCGATACTCCAGGTCAAATTATCCGTGCTCTCAGTTTCTACTACACATCGCACCATTTTGGTGCCGACTCCATGTATAAAATTCTCGAAGCACTCCGAGGACAGCAGCCAGAGGATGATCGTACCGAAATGGTTGAAAGCGAACTCGATACCATTGAGCGTGCGCAGTTGTGGTCAAAGCGAATGGGCGTGACGACGGAGAAGCCAATTGTGTTTTGCAATGGTTTCGTGCTGTCGAGAGAGTCGTCAGGATGGCTGCAAGCTGCTGCCCTTAGACTTGACGCGGACGTGCTTGTTGTCCAAGATTTGCTGCGAGCGGGCGAGATTCAGAACGACACGAACATTCCGGAGCTTCTTTTACGGTCAGCCGCGCCTAGGCGAAACGGACTTATTTGTCCGGAAGATTTCAATGCGATTGAGCAGATCAATCTGATCCCAATTTTCAAGTCCTACTCCGTCGTACTCGACAGTCTTCCTAGCATTGAGATTAAGGCAGCTGAAGCTTCTAAGAGTGGCTATACATTCTACACAACGCTGCTTATTGCTGCTGACTTTGATTCTAAGGACGGCATCGATCTGTTCAAAGAGACATTAGACTTTTTGTCTGACGAATGGTCACATAACATCCTTATGCGCTTTTTGCATATTCCAGGCTTGGAGAAAAACACGCCGACGTTGTCAACTCTGCTGCACTTTTTGGACAAGACTGGCGCGCTATCCGAAATTTCTCCAGAGCGGCTGCTTGAGGCTTTCGGCGATGCTCCTGAAGCCACTGAGGACTACGAGAAGATTCCTCATGTTGAGTCTGTTATGCACCTGCTGAGCGATGCAAAAACTGAGGGATGGGCCGGCCCGGATAATGCCAACGCGTTCAAGTTCTGGGAGTCCACAGCAGCACTTGTAAGCGAGCTGGGCGTGAAAGTCGGAGAGTCGCTGGTTTTGTTCAACGGCCGTGCGGTTCGTTTTCATGCGGGCCAGCTTATGACGTCACTGGACTTTGAGAGCTTGCTTAAATACGAAGAGCCTCTGCGAGTTCTACCGGCATCGGCTATCGCTAATGATCTTGGTCTGTTCGAGAATCTGCCTGCGGGGACAAGCCCCTACGATTTTGCTGCGCAGTTGATTAGTGCCTCTGCACAGGCTGACGACATTGACATATCCGGTGGATTTTTCCACCAAGTGCAGAAGCGAAGTGTTGAGATTGGAACTTTCAAGAACGAGCACTCTGGGTTTGACGTTGGTGGCGTATTTGACGACGCCGAACTCAAGATTATTGCTACGATTGATCCTGTCTCGGAGTTCGCGCAGAAGTACGTTCCGATGCTAAAAGTTCTTAGCGAGGTTGACGGTGTTGTCGTGCGTATTATTCTCAATCCGACTGTGGAGGTGACGGAGCTTCCAATAAAGCGGTTTTACCGCTTGGTTCTCTCTTCTAAGACTGCCTTTGCGGAGGATGGAGGCATTATTGCTCCTGAAACGGTTTTTGAAGGTATGCCATCAGATACGCTGCTCACGCTTGCTATGGACGTACCTAGTTCGTGGTTGGTCACGCCGAGCAAGTCGAAGTACGATCTGGACAACATCATTTTGTCAAACGTGGCTGAAGACAAGGTTGAGGCTGAATACTTGCTTGAACATATTATGGTCGAGGGCCATGTCCGCGACATGTCATTTGGTGAGATCCCGCCAGCGGGTCTTCAGATGACACTTGGAAGCGAGTTAAACCCCTCGATTTCGGATACCATTGTGATGGCAAATCTGGGATATATGCAGTTCAAGTCTGAGCCAGGCGTATGGACGCTTGGCCTGCGACCGGGCCCATCTGATATTATTTTCCATATTGATAGCGCGGGAGCTCATGGATTTATTCCGCAGGCTATTGATGTGGACAATCGACATGTCGATGTTATTTCGTTCCGCGGCGCACGGATATACCCGCGCGTGTCACGTAACAAGGGCAAGGAGCACATGTCGCTTTATGAAGAGGTCGTGGAAGTTATGGGACCAATAGGCATTTCGGAAAACATCAAGTTTTTTATCCGCAACACTCATCGACGCATTAAGGCGATGCTTGAGGGCCGTGATACGAAGTCAAAGACAGTGAAGTACGTGGAAGAGCCGAAGCCGCAGGCTGCCATCAATATCTTTTCGGTTGCCAGTGGACACTTATACGAGCGGTTTTTGAACATTATGTTTGTGAGTGTAATGAGACACACCAACGAGACGGTGAAATTCTGGCTGATTGAGAACTTCTTGTCGCCGTCGTTCAAGGAGTTTTTACCGCACATGGCGGAACAGTACAAGTTTCAGTACGAGCTGATCACGTACAAGTGGCCGCATTGGCTGCGTCCGCAGACTGAGAAGCAACGGATTATTTGGGCATATAAGATTTTGTTTTTGGATGTCATGTTCCCACTGGATCTGCAGAAGGTTATTTTTGTCGATGCGGACCAGATAGTACGTACGGATCTGAAAGAGTTGGTTGATATTGATCTGCACGGTGCGCCGTACGGATACACGCCGATGTGTGACTCGCGAAAGGAGATTGATGGATATCGATTCTGGAAAACTGGATTCTGGAAGAACTATCTGCAGGGCCAGACGTACCACATCAGTGCACTGTATGTTGTTGATCTAAAGCGGTTCCGCCAGCTCGCGACTGGCGACCGGCTGCGACAGAACTATCACCAATTGTCTGCAGACCCGGATTCGCTGTCGAACCTGGACCAGGACCTACCAAACTCGATGCAGACGACGATCCCAATCTTCTCGCTGCCGCAGGACTGGCTGTGGTGCGAGACGTGGTGCTCGGACGAGAGTCTGAAGACCGCGAAGACGATTGATTTGTGCAACAATCCGATGACGAAGGAGCCGAAGCTGGACCGGGCGCGAAGACAGTTGCCGGAGTGGACTGTATATGATGAAGAGATTGCAGCATTTGCAAGGCGCGTGAGCGGTACCGGAAGCACAGCGGTAGAGGAAAAGGTGATAACGTCGAGCTCAGAGACGCCGGTGGTTGTGACCATCGAGGCGGAGACTAAGGGCGCTGGCCATGATGAGTTGTAGATTAGTTTGGCGTTGTGCCATAGTGATTTATTCCGCTTTCGCATGATGCCTTACAGGCGGTGTATTTACATTAGTTATGATACTTTGAAAAGATGTCGATGCATCGTATATACAAGTTTGTTCTGTTTAGTGGCTTGTTAGCTGTCGTGGGTCTGACGGGGCTTGACGTCGATGACCCTGTTACTGCCAGTGCGGCCACCGGAAGGAGCAGTGTTGTTATCGTCGTCCTCAGTTGTACCTTCCTCAGGCGGCACGCCGTGGATTTCCCAGATGACGCCATTATGCTGGACAGAGATCTTCATCGTCGACTTTTCGCCGTCGGAGTTGCGGGTAAGATCGTGAGACAACGATGAGTTGACGACAGCAGTTACGCTAGCGACGCGTTCGTTTCCAAAGTTGCCATTGTGCCCTTCGCGAAGCAGTCCAAATTTAAGGATAGTCGCGACGTCGGAATAGGTTTGCTTCATGCGTACCTCGCGGTCGACCGCCTCGCACGGCCCGAGGAAAAGACGGTCACTATCTGAGCGAGGAGGTTGCAGATTAAACTGCTTGTACACGGCGTCGCCGTCTTCGAGCAGCGCGGCGTCGAAGCGGCGGTTTACGAGGTTGACGAGCTGCTCGACGTCCAAACTCCGGATTTTCCGAGATGACGCACTTGCGCCGGCGCCGGCGTGCTCGGCGATATCGTCCCATGCACGCTGGAATTCTTTAGCGCGCGCAAGATTGCGGCGGCGTATAAAGTAGACATAGCCGAGGAAGAGTAGCGGCAGGTATAGCAGTAGACGTGGGAAGGCGACGAAGACGAGGATCGCGGAGGTCGCAAAGAGGCCGACGAAGATTTTGATCGGCGCCGGTATCACGGCAAAGAGGGTGCGGAACAAGTCCCATGGACCCGGTGGGCGGAAGGGGTCAGGGGCGGAGGAGTAGTAGCGTGGGGATGATCTGAGGAAGGTGCTGCGGGGGAGGAGGGTACAGTTGTGAAGGAGCGGCGAAGAGCATATGCCACGTGCGCGCATCGGGGTTGCGAATGTGCAGAAGTTTGTGAGCAGTGCGGAGGAAGGTGAGGGTGTCGAGACGGCGGCAGAAGAGGAGATGGGGGCGGAGGTGATGGTGGGCATGGTGGTGTACCGTGCCAAGACAGGAATCGCATGCTGCGGGACGACGCGGTTCGCAAGGACGGTGCGGAGGACAAGAGGCTGTTGCAAGGCTCTGAGGCTGCCTGTAAACAGCGAGCGCAATGCCACGGGAAGAGACATTGTGGTAAACCTAGATGCAGGTGGTGCGGAGTCCGAGGAAGAAAGTGGAGTTCGTGATCGTGTCGCCGGAGCGTCTTCCGCACCTCAGCGCTTCCCAATCTTTACTCTCTCCACCACCGCTGCCGTCCCA
The DNA here is from genome assembly GCF_038497785.1 of Limtongia smithiae. Classification (NCBI taxonomy): domain Eukaryota; kingdom Fungi; phylum Ascomycota; class Lipomycetes; order Lipomycetales; family Lipomycetaceae; genus Limtongia; species Limtongia smithiae. The sequence goes on from NW_027117635.1 coordinate 99,013, forward strand.
CTTCACCTCCCGCAATGGCCTACCCTGGCGATGATGATGATGCCGACACGCGGCGCATTTACCTTGTCTCCGCTGCGCTCTCGCCGGAGGAGTACCGCGTCTACCCGCGCTGGTTCGCAGAACTAGTTCCGCCCGGTCATCTCACGCTCACACTCGACGACATGATGCTCTTCGCGGACCGCTTCGGCATCACTGAGCAGGACAAGTGGAAGGTGCGTGTACTTGGTCTGGATTGAGCCCATGTGCAGCTTGCGACCGCGTGAAATGCCGCGGCGTCTGGGTCTTGTTCGCACGTTGATCTGCCGTGCTGATGCGTTCACTCGTCGCTAGATCTTCGATGTTTTCGAGAGCCCACTCATGACACTAGAGAAGGGCGAGTTCTACGCGTTTGTTAGACTTATCTGTCACGTCATGAACGGCGAATCGCCCTCCCGCGCGCTTGCGTTTCAGCAAGGTCAGTCACTCTTGCAAGAGGCGACGTAGACACTCCCACCGTTCGTTCCTGACACAAGTCCGCACAGCACCCGTCCCGACCGCGATCACGGCTGATCCCGTCGTCAAATACAGCGCCGTGGCTCCGCCAGACTCGGACAGTTCATCACAAGCACCAACTAGACGATCTTCAAGCTACACTCCTGGGGTCTCGCCGGCGACCGGGCCTGTGCAGGTCCCGGAGCGCTCGTCACCACTAGCATCACAATCAGCACCAGGAGCGGGATCTGTGCCAAAGCTATCCATCTCTACCACCCCAAGTACAGGAACAAGTCCCGGTGCATCAGCTCCAACCTCGCTCTCATCGCCGGTCGTCGCGGTCGGCAACCCCTTCCGCAGACACGGCGACGCCGTGTCGTCGACGTCTCGGCGTACGTCCTCTGATTCGACCAAGACTACACGAAGTGCCTCAGGGTCGGCGATGCTGCCGTCGAGCGATTCGCAGGCGGTCGACGCATTTACGCAAATGTTGCTTGGTGCGCCGGCGAACGCGTCAGCATCGGGAGTGCTGACGCCGCGAACAGCGTCGGATTCTTCGGTTCATTCGCGACACTCTGGTGAACATGCCTCGTCGCAGACGATGTTGATGCAGTCTACTTCGGGTAGTGACACATTAACTGCTATAAAGGGACATGTGCAATTTGATGATATTAGGGACGAAGATGATGACGACGATGATGGAGACGATGAAGAAGATGATGACGACGACCGTGACGATGACGAAAACGACGACGATAACGACAGCGCACAAGCAAGCGCTTCACCTGAGCTGACCACAAAATCCACATCTGCCGTTCCTACCACTCCAGTACTCGCCTCGAGCGGCTTCCAGCAAGCTACGCTCCACACGATCAAATCACAGCACTATCTCTTCATGCCAAAAGACCCCACCGCTTTCCCGCCTCCACCACCTACTCCCCGCAAGTCTTCAGACGTCGAGAGCAGTGCCCGTCGCGTGCCACCGCCACCACCACAACCGCGTCGTGCCGGCGGTGTAGGCTCAACTCAGATATTGCCTACGCCCGCTCATGCATCGAGCACAACACCTACACAACCACCGACATCAACGACGGCATCCACACCAGCGCCGGTACCGCATCGTTCACTAAGCGGGCATCGTCAGGCACCGCATCATACGGCGAGCAACATCGATTTCGATAACGCGTTCAAAGGACCAATGTTCGACGCCGCGGTAAGCGGGCCGCATCCCAACGGCACTATAGCGGTGCCGGCACCACCACCTCCACCACCACCGCCACCGCCTCCCGCAAGTAATTCGTCAACGCCAATCACTCCTGTGGCTCCACACACGAGCGAGCCTCCACCAGTCCCACCCCCATCCGCTGGCCGTGCGGCTCCGCCGCCGCCTCCATCCCGGCGGAAAGTCGGACATGGAAAGTCGGACAGTATCTCAAGCGCCGCCGTCATCTCTGAGTTCCCTCATCACCTTTCACTCCCCCCACCCCCTCCTGCGTCTCACCAGCAACCACCGGCACTGTCAGTTCCATCGTCAGGCCCTGCAGACGCGATTGACGAAAGCGGTGTTCCTGATTTGCTGGCGGATTTATCCGCACTCCAGCGCGAAATAGACGCTGTGCGTAAGCAACATTCGCGGGACAGCGCATGATTTAGTTGTGCGTCTTGATGTGATGATATGCTATGTTACCGGGGCTAGCGAGTATTGTATGCGCATTTTGAGTTGTCATATAAGTTATAGAGAGGCGCCATGTATTTTCTCATAAATGTTACAATCAAACCCCACGACACATAGCTACCGCTTTTTGGTGCTCTTGCCCTTCTTTGCCTTGTCAGCGGCTGTTGGCTCCGACTTCCGCTTCGCGCTCGTCGGTTTGTCGGACGGAATCACTTTGAAGAACCCGTCTAATCTACCCTGCTGTGCAGTTTTGAGATTTTTCTGTAGTCTCGCCGCCCCGCTGCGTACACGCTCTTCGTTGAACCCCTTGTCTTTGACTAAGAACTCGACAAGCCCGTCGACATCCGGTGCAAGCCACTCAATATCAATGGTTGCGGGATCGGCAATTTCTGGTTTGACGAAAAGCTCCCGCGCGTCAGCGTAGGGCCAGTTTTCAGGGATCTTATAGCGGCTTTCGGGATGGTCTTGAATATACTTGACAATGCCGTCCAGATTCTTGTGTTCTCGGACCAGTTTGATCGCAGTCGCAGGACCAACGCCCTTAATCGGCTCTAAGTAGTCGCACCCGAGAAGGATACACAGGTCAATGAACTGGTCCATTGTGAGCTCGAGTCCTTCCAAAGCTTTGCTGAGCTCGACTTCAGTGATGGGTAGCTTCCGCTGTTCGCTGAATGTGAGATGACGCAACAACACCGGCGCCGCGAAGCACAGCGTATCCATATCCTCCGACGCCGCCGCGTAGACTTTACCGGCTTTTGCCAGCGCTGCACACTGCGCCTCGGCCTCGCACGGCGCATCAACGTAGGGAATGCCCATCAATTTGAGCAACTTCTTCGCCTCCTCATTCTGCTCCTTCGTAACCCTGACCGTGCGCCGCGCAAACTTATCTTCAAGCACAGTATCACCCGTTTCCTTTGCATTTTCGAGACCTTTTAAAGCTTCCTCGCGGCGCACGTACCGCTTGGCGAGCTCGCCGTTCTTGAGATGTGGTGGGTGTCCGTCGAAGACGTACACTGGCTTGATTCCGTTGTCAACGATGCGCAGCGTGCGATAAAACATGCCCATTAGGTGACTCGTCGTCTCACCTGATTCCGACATGAGTTGTTGGCCGTCTTGTTGACGCACGGCAATCAGGAACTGGTATAACGACATCGACCTGTTCGAATGAGCTTGGTGCTCGTACATTAAAACGGTGCATACTTACGCGTCCTGAAGGTGTTAGTGGACTCAAGGCTTGAAGACTAATAAAGACTACACCTACTATAGCAACTTTGCGACCAAAGAAGTTCTTAATCTCCCCATTCGTGATCGCCTTGGGTGCGTTATCCGCGATTGTCTGGTACAGTCCTTCAGCCTCCTTGTCAGTCAATCCAAATCGCTCAAACGAACAGGTATTGATTTCATACCCTTGATACCCATGATTTCTATCGTAGCATGAACCTAGAGTCAGTAAACTGTCCGATCTGGTGGACTGATTAACACGATCGACGCGTCTTCGAGATTTCAAACGCACTGCGGACGCTTTGGGAGTTCTACGTGTTTTCGCAATTTACCCATCAACCGCCCGCTGCCAGCGCTTTGGACATCTTCACGTTCATAGTCGCTTGTCAATTATCGCATAAAATAGCTCTTACCAAGCTCTAAATGCTCGTAGAGATAATGCAGCCGAACAAGGACCTGATTGCAAAGGTTACCCGGCTCTAAGAATCTACAATATCTGCATATTAATAACATGGAGAAAATAAAAACTTCATATTCCTTGTGGCCCAATGGCAAGGCGTCCGCCTACGATTAAGGTCTCAAGCGGGAGACTCCAGGTTCGACCCCTGGCAAGGAAGGAATATGTCTTTTTTACGTGTTTTGTTGTGCATATTTACTCTCTTGCATGTTTACTTTTTTGAATGTTAAGTCCGTTCTCTTTACAAGTTACTCTAGCGAATTAAAGAAGAGCTTATGTCGAAGATCGAACGATTGGATGAATGATTTACATGTTTGAGGTGTAACAGAGATGAAGCCAGATGAAAGTAGCTTCCTAGTGCCAGTAGAGTCGGCCCGTTGGATTCAACTGAAGTATACCCCGCCGACTCAGAATTCGAATTTACAATAATACAGAATTCACAAATCTTGAGGTTAAACAGGATCGGTAGAGAGATACTATCAGGCGGTACCGTGGAACTAGAATATGGCAGCAGTTTGGTAGTGCTGGTGACTATGTTTACAGTGGGAATCATTGAGTTGCGTACAAGTTACCCGTCCTCGGGTCAGATCCGAGACGATCCGAGGCTGTGTCATGACCTGCAACTCCGCTGAGATCACCAATTGCCCTCCGACGCCCGCTTTCTTGCCGCAGACGTTCTTGGTCGTCTTCACAGTTCTACCGCTATTACCTGCGGTCCCATCTTCAGTTTCGTCGTTCTTGTCGCGGGCTTGCAGAGTGTCCACACTGGTGTCGCTGCTAAAAGCGCCGTTATCTCCGAGTCCGACATGTCCTCGACCAACTCCTCCGTGAACGCGTCCGAAATGCACTCCGCTCCACCTGCAACCATTGCAGCCGCCGTTCCTGCACTGATCGCAGAATCGATACCCGCTGGTAGACCGGGACGTGTAAGCAACTCGGGATCCACACCGCCACAGTCAGAGCTCGTGGTTCGCAAGCGCCGACGCGTGCCGGTTGTGTGTGCCGTCTGTCGGCAGCGCAAGCTCAAGGTCAGTTGTCCGTTCTCCAGGATTTTATTGTTCGACGGTCAGGTCTTATGCTTTTTTACAGTGCGATCGAAATCTGCCATGCTCCGCCTGCGTCGCTCACGAGACAGCCGCGCTATGCACATATGCGGTAAAGCCGTGGGTTGGTGAGCAGGTCTTCACGCAGACCGCCAATACTTCTTCGGCTCTTCCTCCGTCGGGCGTGCCTACGACCGCGACCACTGGATTGGCAAATGTCGTGACCGCAATTACGCCTTCCAGCGCAGTCAGCGCCTACGACGCCGTCCTGGCTACCTGCGCGGCACCTAACAACAGTGCGACGAGCCGGCGAAAGCGTGCACGCCCGCGGACAGAGGCTGAGCTTGATCCAAAGCTGTCACCTGCTTATATCGAGCTTCAGCAGCGCATGGCACGGATGGAAAGTCTGCTTCAGCAGATGTCTGCAACGCCGAACGGCGCAAACGCGACCGCAGCTACCATACTTGATCCGTCAGTAACAGTTCCTGCGATACCTACCGCGGCATTTTTGCCTACGCCAGCTAATCAAATACTACAATCAATGCCCGGATTTACTCCACAGATTGCAGGAATTGGCGCCGACGTAGCACCTCAGATTTCTCGTCTTTCACTATCCGCGCTTATGCGGCCGACATCTCTAGCAAGTGCACCTGTCCCAGTTCTTAATGCTGAAATGAGCGTGAAACGTAATCGTTTGACATACTTTGGCGCGTTCTCCGGTCTAGCTGCGATTAGAAAAGACGAGTATATACAGAAATGTATATCCCAAGTTGAGCAAGCCAAGCGAATCATGACGCGGAAACGGGTTGAAGCACGGGCTGCGGGAAACTCCGTGGGACCCGAGAAAGGACAAACGTCGCACGACACCGCTCCACCACGAAAGGTGACGTACATCCCGCCGGAGATGAAGACGCTTGTGGAAGATATCTTCAACGTGCAAGCCGAGCCAGTGGATTTGTTCCCGCGCCTAGAGCATCGGCCAGTATGCGAGTTTTTAGTGGACCGGTTTATGCAGACGATCAACATTGTATTTCCGGTCGTCAATCCATATCTCTTTCGAAAGGACATGGCTATGTACTGGAAGGCCAAGGACACGGCATTGCAGCGTCGACAGAACAATAATAACAACAGCAGTGCGGTCGTGCAAAGCAATGGCGCCCCAGAATCTTCTTTTGGGTCGGCCATGCGTAAAACCGATATGCGCAGTGCCGCTTTTTTCGCTGTGATTCTGCGTCTTGGACGACTTTCGCTTCCGTCAGATTGGAAGCCATCGAGCGCTGGTTTTGAAGACTCGTATTCTGTCCTGTTTGGGCCGCGATTAATTGCTTTTGCGTGGGCGTGCCTTCGCGAAACGAATTACATGGGCAAACCGAATCTCGTTGTTGCGCAGGTGCTCGTGTGCATGCGCTTACATCAGCTAATGTCTTTCGAAGGCGGCGACGGCCACGATGGGAGCGATGCCGCAGGATTTACCGGCATGATGTGTCAGATTGGAGTCTCGATGGGTCTTCATCGCGATCCGTCGATGTTCCCTTGCATTCCACCCGGCATGGGACATCTAGGCCGGACGTTATGGACAAACATGGTTATACTCGATACTTATCGCACATTGGATCTTATGCTTCCGTTTGCCATTAACCTGGAAACTAGTGATTGTGATTTTGACAAACTGAAGGAGTTTCCGCCGGTCGTGCCAGAGTCGGATCAGTACTCGCTGCAATTCGTACAATCCCATTTGAAATGGGCATTACTCGCGCGCACTATTTTCTCTCGCTTGCTGAGACCTGGGCAATCAAGTTTGACGTTCGAAGAATACTGCAAGTTTGAACAAGATCTCAAGTCGTTCGCCGAACTCCACCTCAGCTCGTTCCAGTCCCTCATTTCGGTGATACAAGTCGGCGCCGCGGTATCAAGTCCACAGGACTCGTACGACCTCATCCAGAAATTTTTACTACAGATTTTGTTTTTCCGGCTACAGCTTGTACTCCTACAAGCCTACATCCCCGCGGACGCTGTCACGATGGAATCCATCCGACGCGAGCGCATGCGGTGCGCGTTGCGCATGCTGGATACGATATCTACGTGCATTCATCACCGTAGTTTATTCGCCGGGTTTGAGTGGTTACTTATACCAGCCTCTGAGCGCCATTTCTTCACATCTTTCGCGATCGTGATGAACGGATTACTCAAAGCCCACTATGCTAATCCAACAGCACTGTTACCACCGATACCACCCGAATCGTCATGGACGCCAGGTGCAATGCCATGCGACCCAACAGACCTGCGCTGGCTATCCCCCGATCTGACATTTCACTACGACGACGCGAGCTTATTAAGCCTGCAAAGGCTCTACCAGGCCTTTGTGAAAACGCAGACATGGCTAAAGGAGTATAGCACAATATACTACAACGCGCACAAGACGTCCGTTGGCGTGCGCGTGCTTTCGGATTTCGTTCGGCATGAGGTCGTGTTAGGGCGGTCTAAGGCGACGTCGCAAGGAAACGAACCCCAGTTACCTGGTGTGGACGCTGCGCCGGGCACGGTCGCGGAAAAGCGGCAGATGGAGCAGCATTTGCAGTGCAAGATGCAGACACTCCAGCAGACTGATGAATTACGTGACTTCATTGTTCCCACACCGACAGACCGCGCAGCCGTCGTTTCCACGCCAATGCAACGTGTCCCATCCCCCGCTCCCGTCAACGTCACAACCACTAATGCGGCAATCAAATCTTCCTCTACTGTCACAGTCGACGACGACGGCTTCGACGACGTCGTTGCACAGATCTTTGGCAATGACGACGACGAGATCATGTCAACCTTCAAAGCATTCGATCCCGCAGACTGCCCCGACGGTAGTACCTTCGAAAACTGGACTGATTTTGCTGCAACGACTGCGGGTGTCACCGGCGATACCTCAGATGCTGGCACGGTCGCTGGAGGGCAATTCAGTAGTACCGAGGACGCGGATGGGATTTTGGCGCGCGAGGATATTTTCGCCGGCTTCGGATCCTTGTACGCCTATTCATAAACCAACCATAATCTCAACTTTTTAGTTTGTAAGATAGCACTACTTACGGTAATGTAAGTGTAAAGCGACTTTTATTAAGGCGTATTATAATGTCATTATCAGTTCCCAGAACATACACATGAAAAATTGTGAACACAGTAACCATTATTAGTTGTAAAAAAAACCACAAAATCAGCTGTCTATATCGCAAACAAAAAACAATCCTCTATGGCTTTACTTTCCAACGCCGAAATAGAAACCAAAGACAGGAAGAACCATTAGAAAGAAATCATGAGAGAGCAAGCACAAATACAAAAAACAAAATAAAAATCATGATTTATGTCGAAGAGCTACCTGGAGGCCGTTCGTGAAATCGCGAATGGACCATGTTAGTAGTAGAGCTCCCCGAACTCGGCGTCCGGCCATCGGAATAACGCCGCATTTCCGATGCCGACCCCGAACTCGGCGTTCATGTCATTGAGTTGTTGTAGTTGATCCTGTTGGCGGGCAGGCGCCCCTGAACACGACGTAACAGCTCCTGTCGTGGGCGCGGCAGCAACAGTACCGTCACCTGTAGATGATGAAGGTGCTGGTACTGTTGCTGAGACGCCACCAGGCGCAGCGGGGGATGTAGAGCCTGCAGTCTCTGACAATGCGCGATGTGGGAGTTGTTGCTGTTGCAGCGCTATAGCGGAATCGGTAGCCGCTACCACCGACGCCGCGACTGCGAGCGCATTCTGCGCTGCTTCGCTCACACTCGTAGCAGTCGGGACAACCACGCCGCCTGATGCCGTCGTCACACTGGTCACCGCGCTCGTCGTCGTCGTCGTCGCAACCGCCGATGTCCCCGCTCCCGGCTCGGAACTCGCAGTCGCAGCAGCAGCGGCGGCGGCGGCTGCAGCGGACACCGAGGATACAGACGAGTTCGGTGTTCCCGCTTTCGAAATCGGGGTGCTTGGCGCGGTTATTGAGATCGCTGGCATACCAGCTAGCCACATACTGGCGCCAGCGCCGCCGTGCATCGTGCCTTTCTGCCTTTGCTCACTGTATCCGCCGTGTAACATCCCGCCCGACGATTGCGGCATAATCTGCTGCTGCTGCTGTTGTTGTTGCTGTTGCATCGTCGCGCGTCGAAGTGGTGCTAATGGTTGGAGGTGCTGTGGCGATAATTGCTGCTGCTGAACTGGCGCGCTGTTGGTCCGCGGAAGACCTTGTAACGGCGGCGTCCATGTGTACTGCGTAGGGGGGACGAGTGAAGACATGCTAGCATGCATCTGTAGCGGTAACACGGGCGATGAGCTAGGAGAGGCAGGCGACGCGTTGCTGTCCATGCCATTTCCGACACCAAGCGTCATCCCGCCCGCGCCGCCCGCTCCGCCTGCTGATATCGGAAGAGATGTCGTGGCGTTCACACCGCCGCTGCCCCCAGCGCCAATCGGAATGCCCATACCCACGCCATTGCCCATAGCGAGGCCCATTCCCATTCCCATTCCCATCCCCATCCCCATCGGCGCACTGGCCATCATGCCCACGCCCATACCCAACGTGCCCATACCGAGGGCGCTCATACCCATGCCCATGCCAGTTCCAAGCCCAGGGCCGCCGACAGGTCCGCCCGTAATGCCACCAACTGAAAGACCCATGCCAAGCGCCATGCTACCCTGTGCCATCGTGTCGTACTGTGTATACCCTGCCATGCCGCCGAAATTGCTGCCGACACCGCCGCCAACGCCGCCGATACCGCCACCGTAATTGCCGCTGCCCATGCCGTCACCCATGTCAGACTGCTGCTGTTGCTGACTATTCCCTTGTTGCAGGATATCCCACAACTCGTCCTGAACTGGTCCGAGATCTTCGAGCATGCCCCGACGGAGCTTCGGCTGTTGCGCCGCAGCAGCTTCGACTTGGGCTTGAACCCGCGCTTGTTGGACTTGTTGCTGCTGAAGCTGCATCCGTCGTTGCTGTTCGAGTAGGAACTGCGTAGACTCAAGCTCAGCTTGTTCTTGTTGTTGCTGCTGTTGCTGTTGTTGCTGTTGTTGCTGCTCCGCCTGTACCTGCGCTAGAGACACAGGCACCGCTACCGACGCCGACGCCGACGACGAGATGGTCATCCCGAAACTCATCGGCGTACTCGCCGTACTCGCCGGCGGCGCCGCTTGTGAAGTCGAGAAATTCCCGAAATCCTGTTGCTCGCTGCTCGTTCCCGCAGGAGCATTGGAACCAGGCGTGTCGTCTGCCACCTTGCTCTCCAGTCCACCGGATCCAGACTCGATCGCCGCGTTCAAATACGCCTCGAATGAGTCGCGGAAGTGGTTTGACGCGGGCCAGCGCTCGGCGATGATGTATAAAACCGTCGTGCAAGCGCGGATGTCAGATAAGAATTGCGTGTCGAGGATTGACTGGTCGCGCGTGTAGCAGTAGATCATCGTGATGCCGGCCATATAGCACGCCTGTACCGCGATGAAGGAGTATGACACCTTGAGGTACTGATGAAAGTGCTTGTAGATCTGGCACAATTGTCCAGACGAGCGGAGACATAATTTAAATTCCTCGGCGTCACTCGACAAAACTGGCAACTTTGGCACGAGTAATAAACGCATGTTCTGGTGGTAGTTTAGCATATAATACTCCTCCGACATGGATAGCTTTGGCGTGGGAATGAAACTAAGCGGCTTGATCATCTTGCAGTTGAGAATAGTCTCGCCCCACTCATCGAGTTCATTGCGGAGCTTGAGGAACTTTTTCTCCGACGGCAGCTCAGACTTGTCGACGCGGTAGATGATTTGTTGGATGCGGGATGCAATGCGCTTAATTTGCAGGACGAAAATGGAACTTGTCATCGAGGTGATGTGCGTCATGCTGCTCGCAGCGATTGCTTTCTCAAGTTCTGCCTCGTCGCGGATGTTTTCGTCCACATTCGCGGGGAGCTAAGTCAGTTAGCCAGGCTCACCATGAATCCCACCAAGAACACTAACCTCGACGTCGATATCGCGGTCTGCGATACAAAACGGTCGACCAAGAACTACAGAGACACTGCGTTCAAGAAGATACAGCGACCAGAACAAACGCTTACGACGCTGATCTTCCATCACACTCCGTACGGGCAATTTTCTGTGAAATCCCGCTTCGACGCAAAGCCGGATAGTGAAGCCTGTGAGATGCCAAATGCCCGGTCCGCTAGGAGATCGCAGCTGGAAGACGATGATGAGCAGAAGTTTTTCAACGATCTCGATTAGCGGGGAATAGCACAAGATGTCGAGGTACTGTATCGCGACTTCGTAGTGTTTCTACTCAAGTTAGCGAATGCAGGATAATGAACACAAGAGAACTTACATCTGATGAGTACGCGTAGGTCCCGGTAAGCTGCAAGTAGCGTGCCCCGATGGCGTATATCATGTGCAGCTTAAACCAAATTGACTTTATCTCGCGCTCATACTCAATTGTGTTCTTCGCCGCGTCCTGCGCCGTCGGTGTCGTCGACGACGGCGTGCCAGGCTCAGACTTGATCCGGTCATCACTACCACTCGGCGTTGTCGGTACTGCAGCAGCCATCTGTGGAAATCCCGTACCATCCGCAGCGGCGACCGCCGCGCGCACCGTGATGCGCGCGAGCTCCTGAGCGATCTCTTCGCGCCGCGAGTTCCAACTCAGAATATCGCCTTTATAGATGAACGGGTATCGCTGGTGCACGCCATTGAGGTACGCGTCGACAAACTGCTGCGCGAGCGCGGGCTCGGGGATGGTCGCCAGGAACGCGCGCACAAGGTGTTCTTCGGTCGGCGGATGCGTGGACGGGCGGGATAGATCTGGTAAGAACACCGGGGGTTCGAGGGGCAGCGGAGTTGAGGCTGCCGCGCTTGAAGTGGAGGATGCAGTTGGCGCGTTTGTTGGCGATGCCGATGCTAGTGGAGCCTGCGAAGAGATGTCGCTGTTTGAAGCCGCCGCAGATTGCTGCAATGGCGGGAGCAAAGGCATGTCGGTTTTGACGGGGAACGACTGCGGTAAAGAGCGACCATAGATGGCAGCCTGGACGAGCTTTTGCAGCGGGAAGCCGGAGGTGGAGCCGAGATAGTACGACGGTGGAGTGTTGGTGGAGGTGGTCAGCGCGATGAGGTCACGAGAGGCTGGGAGGTCTGCGGAGGAGGATGAAGTCTTTGCAAAGTTCATGACCGGTGGAGGGAGTTTGCGGGACGAGAGCTGTGGGTCTGCCGGTGGCTGTTGAAGAAGCGCGGAGATGTAGTTCTTGTTCTCAACTGGCACCTGTGGTGGTGGCGGTGCGGAAGCAGCAGATGTCGGAAGCAACTCTCCAGTCTTCGCATCGAAGCACGACGGATTCGCCAGACGCAGTGCCATCTCCAGTCTGCGCACATGGTGCTCGAGCGAGTGCACGTAGTTCGCCGGGTACGCTTGTTCCTTGGACACGCACTCCGCGCCGGCCTTGGAGCAGTTTGTGCAGCGAGGGAACGCATTATCGCAGCGCTGCTTGCGCACCTTGCAGCGGTTGCACGCGGCGATCGAGCGCAGGCGCTTGGTCGGTGGTTCCGTGTCGCCGGCAGGGTCGAGGTGGTCGTGCGGTATGGAGGACATGGTGCGGAGGCACCGGCACGCGCGGAAGGGGGGAGGAGGCGACGAGCGACAGGCCAGTAGCGCAGTGTGGTTTACCAACGGTGTCTGTAAGCGAGATGGGGTCGACGAGAAGCCGGGCGGAGTGGGTAGTGGGTACCGATTGGTGATATCGGAGGAGGAGGAGGAAGAGGAGGAGAACGACGACAAACAATAACGACGACGAGAAGTAGCAACAGCGACCAAGACTCTTCTTGGAGCTTGAGCAGCTGCGAGGGAAAGAGTCTAAGACGGGGAATTGAAGACAGCGGGAAGAGCACGAGCCTTTGGCGCGGGCGTTCTGGCGGCGACTCGCGACTCCGCCCGCGCGGGCCTTACCTTCTTTGTCCGCTCTAACTCCTAGCTCCTTGCTCCTACAGCCTATACTCTCTCTCACTGCTCTCCTTGCGAGCTCAATGCTCCCACCTCAAGCGTGGTGGAGCTGGCGTGCCGCAGTCATGGACGCGTCGTGAAGAGCGTGGGCGATAACACCGCAGCGCTTATCGTTATCGGCCTGGTGTCGAGGACTTCGCCGCGGACGCCTCCAACTTCAACCCGTTCCGCCCCGCCACATCACCGCCGCCGCGACCCTGCGCGCAGCCGGCAGTGCACGGCCATTGGCGCTGGCCCTGGGCAGCTGCTCGTGGCCCCATGGCTCTTGCGCACTGAGCAGTAGACTGTAATGGACTGCCTGAAGCTCATAAGCCGAAGACCAGTGGAGTCAGCACTTCAATTCATGTCTCTAAAAGAGCGCACGCCCCCGGCCAGTCCGCGAAAAAGCACGCACTTCTCCTGGCTGCACGCGGCAGTGGCGGCCGCGGCGGGTGGGGCGTCGCTGAGCGTGCACAGAGTGGAACTCGTCCGCGCCCGCGCCCCCCTCCTTCGCCGCCTGATCCAAGCGCGCCGCGAATCTCGGCTCGCGCGCTGGCCCCGGCCGCGCGCGGTGCCACGGTCCAGTTCGCCAGTCCACGCGCCTCCGTCGAGGACTCAAGACATCCATGTTCACCCCCCAACAAACAAATTCACCACCTCCGCACCACGTAACCACACCCGCCCGTCCCGCGTCACCTCAAAGTAGTCCTGCTCGTACATGCTCCGCGACATTAGATACCGCACCTTCACGTTGCCGGACACGCGCACGCCGCCAACCGTCAACACCCTCATGGGTCCGTCGATCCCACCGCCGCCGCCTCCTAACCCCGCCACCGCCGCCCGCGCCATGGCGCGCGCGAACCCGCGGCCAAATCGCCGGCCCGTAGCGCCGCTGGTGCTGTAGTTATTCTGTCCCGCGCCGTCGTCACTACCGCTCTCCGGCGCCTGCGCAAAGCGTACGCGATGCCCATCAAACGACGATGTTTCCACATCACGCCCGTGACGCGCAATCAGCGAACGCTGCTCCGACGGAAAAAATAGCTCCATCACCGTCACTGGCTGCAACGGCGCCGAGACCGCGCCGGGATGCACAGGCGGCAACGCAACCACGGCTCGTCGCCGCCTTCGCTGCTGCGCTGGACTCCCCTCACTAAACAATCCCTTGCGTGACGCAAGTTTGTTATGCCACCCACTCGGAGAAATAAACACGCTGTCGTTCACCGGCGTGAAATTATAAATCCCATCCAAATGGTAAAATTCCCCCCACGACGCGACCGCGGAGTAAAATCCCCCGCTGAACGCTGCCGTACTACTGCACTTTCCATTTACGGCAATGTCTGGCATCGTCACCACCGCCGCCGAGGCGTCCGGCTCGACTGCCGCCACGACGTCGTAGTAGGTCTCGTACTCGGCACCGAAGTAGCGCTGCTGATGCACAATCGGAGCCGGCGTGTACATCGTCATGTCTGTGCGCACCTTATCCGCGCTGTTCTGTAACGCGTCGCTGTGGTTCAGTACGCGCTGTCGTGGAATGCGCGGTGACAGCGACTTCTTCTTCATCTCCGCCTGTCTTTGTGGCGGCAGCAGCTTCACATCGACCCGCAAGACATGCGCCTCTGTCGAAAACACGAAATTCGAGTCCTCGCTGTTCAGAGGGTTATCCACATCGAACAGCAAATACAAGTACTTTGTTGTCTCGCTCAAAAAGAAGCTTTCCATGCGATCGTCCACCTGGCCCGTCTTGAGATCTTCAATCGAAGCATACCCGCACTTTGCCCGCGCGCGCGACTGCAAGTCACTCAAAATCTGCGCGCCGACCCTCAAATAAAACGGATCCTTTGTCGCACGATACAGCAGATAATTCGACTCTGCAAACTCTGGCCGCAGGCCATACCACCCTAGCTCAATACTTCCCCTGTTGGTCGCGTAATTCCACCGCTCCGGCGTGCCGGCATACGTCATCCATAGCTTGTAATACACTAGATGATGCCGCACCGCCGCGCTCACATCGCCCGCCAGCACCTGCAACCCTGGGAAAAATGCCGCGAGCGAGTCAATCCACGTCGTCACCGGCGACCCAGTGACCATGTGCACGTTGCGGTAGATCCAGCTGCCGTCATACACATGTTCTTTGATTGCGGCGTATGCTTTCGAAAACACATTCAAAAACACCTCGTCGCCGAGAAGAATGTACGATTTCAGTGCGTACTCGTAAAATGAGTCAATACTCGCTCCGATGCCAGTGTATGCAGACATCCACGACCCTGACACCGAATCCACGCTCGCGCCCACGAGATTCAAATTAGATCTCCGCTTCCACACCCCAAAAAATGCAGCACGCGCGGCGGCCTCATATTTGTCATCTCCCGTCAGCCTCGACAATGTTGCAAATTCAAGCACAAGACTTCCCGCCCCGGCGGCACACGTGTCAGTAATACTCTCCATCGCACAGCCATATCGCAGATTCACGCGTGCAAGTGGGATCCCCGTTGGTGTGTCGAATGCCGGCATAAGTCGGTCCGCGAGGTCGCGTGCCAGCACGAGCAGCGAGTCGTTGTAGCCTGTGACCTGCAGCCCGAGCTCCGGCGAAGTCGCGTATATATGTGCAGATAATAACCCTCCGACAACCCGGATCGTGCTTTCAAATACTTGCACGCGCGACGGCACGTCGAACTGCACGTATCGCTCAACAAGGCGGACGCCGGCTTCGAACGCCCTTTGCTCGCCCATCATCTGCTACATTAGCATTGAACAGCACCACTATGTGAGCACACTAACCGCCAATGTGTCCAGTGCATCAACTAATTGAAGTGCATAGTCCCCCAGCGCATCGTTGAGACCCATGTTGTCCGGATTCGACTTGTCGCTCCCCCGGCCTTCGCATGTGATAGGTGTGACCTCTGCGCGGTCAGTCACTTCCTCCAAGCTCCCATTGACGAACAAACTTACCGTCGTCCGGATAGGCGTGCTGCAAATAACTATTCCACCCATGAAAAAAAGCCTCTCGCGTCTCTTCCCTGTAGTTTGTCAGTCGCGGTTGCATGCACGGGGTCTTCAGCATCAGCACTCACCGCAGCTGATCCAAATGCGCCCGCGGAAACGCATGCACGCGGTGTGCCGCCAGCACCGCGAGCAGCACTAGCACTGCCACGAGCACTTGTATTCGCGCTGGCAGAACCATTGTGCTTGCGACCCATGCACAGGCGCGGCGGTTGCGTTGTGAGAACCGTGGTCGTAAGGCGGCGTGGTCGCAGTACACAACGCTCCTCTGCTCCCATCACGACTTTCCCTCGGACAGCCGCTGTACGCATCCCCCTCGCCGCTTTCCGTCCCGCACAACCGCATGGCCGCTCTAGCTCCGTCTCCGCGGCCGTCGACGAGCACAGCCCCACCTACACCGCAGCCACAGCCGGCTCCAGCACAGGCTGTCATTGCGCCACCCGCGGCAGCTGCGGCAGCGCAGTACGCGGATCCGCACGCGATCTACCTCAGCTTATCCTGTCTCGACTTCCTCCTCATCGAGCTTATCCCCCTTTCCGAGCGTATCGTTGAAGTCACTGGCGACCACACTGCAGAGGACACACCCGCCGACGCGGGTGCCGTGCTGGAACAACGACATAATGCGATCTTCAAGCATGTCGAAGGTCTCGGCTACCGCGTCGGTCAGGGCCTCGTCGAGCGCTTCTCACAAGATCGTCCACGCTTTGCGGACGTCCTCGACGTCATGAAATTTGTGTGCAAGGACCTATGGCACCTGCTCTTCCGCAAACAGATCGATAACCTCAAAACAAACCACCGTGGCGTGTACGTGCTCACGGACCAGAGCTTCCGGCTGCTCATGCGCATGTCCTCGGACGCGGGCTCAAGAGATGCGGCCATCCGCGCACTGCCGTATCTATGGTTCCCATGCGGCGTGATCCGCGGCGCTCTGGCGAGTCTCGGCGTGCAGGCAACAGTGGTAGCGGAGACATCAAGTCTACCGATTGCCACGTTCCACGTACAGACACTACGACAGGAATAAAGATCATCTATTGTACAGTACATATACAAATCACTCCAGCTTGGTCGGCTGTCCCGATAACAGTGTATACACTGGCGCGTCAAGCAAATCGCGCCCGTGCAAAAAGTCGAGCTCGAGAATAAACACGTACTCGAGAATCACACCGCCCAGCTGCTTCACGAGATCACCCGCCGCCTTTGCGCTGCCGCCGGTCGCGATGATGTCGTCGACTACTACGACTCGCTGGCCGGGCTTAATCGCGTCGGCTTGGATTGCAAACACATCCGTGCCGTACTCCTTTTGGAACTCTGCTTCCGCGACCGCACCGGGCAACTTTCCGCTCTTGCGCACCGGCACGAACGCGGCACCGAGCTGCAGTGCAAGCGTAGGACCAAACAAAAACCCCCGCGCGTCCAGCCCGACAATGACTTCTGGGCCATCGTTGCCGGCGAAGTTGGCCTTGATCTGCAGTGCCATGGCAGTGAGCAGAGCCTGGAAGGTTGTGGGCGACTGAAAGATGGGCAGGATGTCCTCGAAAAGAATACCCTTCTCAGGGAAGTCAGGATACTGGCGCAGCGCGCCTTTGACGAGGGCCTTGAGCTCGTCCACGGTTGCGTCGGCCATGGTGGATGTGATAATTGGTTAAGTTGTGGTGGGGGTAGTGGGGAGGTTGGTGAAGTGGATTTGTGGGGAGTCACAAAAGAGTTGGCGTTCTGTGATTCGTACTCACAGAGTGATCGTGCTGTATGGACAACGCGTCCACGTGTTCGATTTACAACTACTCAAATATCCGTTGAACATGTGCTTCATTCTATGGACATTCGCTTCCTTCATATAGCGCACGTCCACGAGAACGCGTAGACAGACGCGTAACAGTTGACGCGCAGTCGACACGTAACTAACACGCGTACTTACTGTTGGCCGGTTCATACATCGGTTCAGCTCGCACGTGCTCTCATGTGCGGCTGTGTGGCGTGGCAGCGAAGTTTGCGCGGCTGGTTCCAGGGGTGCTTGGCAGAGCTTAAATCAGTTGCGGGAGCTTCGCAGCCGAAATTGCACGCAGCCATTTCCGTAGTCGCTGCGACGCCTGGATCGTCTCCACTGCTCCACCCCAATACCCATTTCCTAATGATCTCCCTCCTCGCGCTGCTCCTTCTTGCGGCTACCGCCGACGTCGACGCAGCCGTTGGCATGGCGCGCGTGGGACAGCAAGTCCGGCCCGTCCAGCGCACGCCGAACCCGCTCGGGGTGGTTCTTCCCTTTGCAGGCGCGTACCACTTCCTCGCCCGCACCGACGACGACCACGGTTTGCAGCGCCTGGATCCCGACGCCCACACCCTCCCAGAGCGCGGCGCGGGACTGCACACGCCCTATAACGACCGCGCATCGTTTGCATACCTCGCGCGGATTGCTCTGGGAACTCCCCCCCAGGATTTGGTGCTCCAACTCGACGCGCGGTCGGTTGATCTGTGGATGCACTCCACGGAGAACGAGATGTGCGCTTCATTCGATCTTGGTCTATGTGCGCTCACCGGCGTGTACAACCGCACTGCCTCGCACACTTCCTCACTCGTCCGCCAACGTGGCAACATCTTCTACGACGACACAACTTACGCCCGCATCGAGGCCATATACGACACCTTACACCTTCCCGACGGAAAAACACATCTTGGCCACTTTGTCGCCGGTGCAGCGTTTGAATCCACCGTGCGCTACGGCCGTCTTGGTCTCGCGCGCGGCCGCGTGTTGCAACCGGGCCGAACTTCACCCGCGCTGCTAAACAGGTTGCAAGCCGATGGCGTGATCTCAAACGCGGGATATTCCTTCGCTGTGCTCGATTTCGCAAGTTCGGCAGGCGAATTGCGCTTCGGCGCTGTTGACAAAGCGCTGTTCGAGGGACCGCTCGTGACGACAGGGATCCAGCAACGTTCACGCGAGGTGCGCAATCCGCATTCTGTCCAGATCCGGGAAGTGTACTTCTACCGCAACGGAAAACGGGGCAAAACTCTCTCCTCCTCCCTGCGCCGTCTCGATGTACTCCTGGATCCCACCTCATCCTGGTCTCTCCTCCCACTGCCCCTCGCCCGCGCCATCGCGGACCAAGTCGCGGGAGGCACTGCCCACAGCCGCCGTCGCCGCGTGGCGGAGTATCGCGAGCTGGACGGTTTATTTTTCGTTGATTGCGAACGCATGCTTGACGACGCGTTTGTGATTTTCAATTTCTGGGGCGTCGAGATTCCAGTGCATGTGTCGCAACTGATATCGAGAATCGAAGTGCGCAACGATGGCGCGCCGGTGTGTGCTATGACGTTCAAGGCTATCTTGCCGAAGCCATGTATGTGCTTGTGCATTGCCTCATCAGGTTTCGACTAACAGTCAGTTCACGGGATATTTGCAGAGGACTTCGTCATAGGCGACTCCATCCTCCGTTCTGCCTACATCTATTATGGCCCGTCCCCTCTCCCCTGTTCCCCTCTTGTCTCCCGCTAACCTCCACAGACCTCGAAAACGACAAAATCTCGATCGCACGCCGCACACCTATTCTCGGACCCCGTCCGCCGCCAGAGATTGTTCTCATCCGCACTGATGGCGTGCCCGCCGACATCGTCGGTCACATCCCCACCGCGGGCCCACTTCCAAGTTCCGCACCACCACTAACACACCAGCGAGCGGCCTTTGCTGCGCTCGCGGATACGCTCCCCTCTTCTCTCAGCGCTGACGACGAGGCGGAGAGACAATTACAGGACGGGAAACATCTTGCTCAGCTCCGGCAATCGGTATTTTCATCTATGCTCTTCCGGCGTCACTATCCCTCCTCGCCTACGCAAATGTTCTCCGTAAATATCACGCTCATCGCGTTTGCCGCGCTCATCCTCGTGGCGGCGGGAGTTTTCTATAATCGCCGCTCCCGCCGGCGATTGCGCTATCTAATTCCGCGCCGCGGCAGCGCAAAGTCACCGGCCGCTGTTACTAGCCCGCGTGTGTTCTGGCGGACGCATGATTGAACAGTGAGGACTTGCTTGTGGGAAATGGGGGTATGGACTGGTATTTTGTGAGTTCTGGTTGCATTTGGATATATGTTGATCTTACTCGCATGTAAAACTATGTTGAATTTTTTGTTACATTATGTTGAATTTTAATCGCATTTCTCGTTATATATGACATACAACCACAACCACAACCACGCACAGAACCAATGCAAATGCAGCCCAGTCTATACTCCTACACAACCAACACACCCACCAGCATCGCGACACCAACCGCCACAGCCGACGCGACCTTCCTCCGTCCCGCCGCGGAGGACGACGAGGAGGATCCAGTGCTCCCCGTGCCCGTCTCCGAGCTTCCACTCACACCGCCTGAGCTCAGCGCGGTGATCGACGACGCGGTGGTGTCAAACACCGCTTGTGCGACGGAGACTTGCTTGTTGGTGAGGTCAAACACAAAGTAGCCCGCGCGCAGGAACGCGTCACCGAGGATGTAGGTTGTGCTGGACTGCACGGTACTCGCGCCGCTGTCGCTGCTGTCGGTGTAAGTCTCGATACCGAGTGCACAGAGCGTCGGCGTCTCGGTGGAGCCCTCCACGGAATACTCCAACGTGACCACAAGCGAACTCAATCCGACAGTAAAATTCGCCGAGCTTCCAAATGTGAGGGTAACATTCTTAGTCGTCGAGTCCTGCAGCGTACAGTCAACAATGTACACGCCGTAGTCCTCATCATACTCGGTTGAATCCATCGCGGATGCTAGACTCTCTACAAGCTCCGTCGGCAGCACCGCATATGTGGTGCCAGAATCCAGCACGACATCCACCGTGTCACTCGACATCGTAGTGCTGTTTCCTGCGTCGTTGTATACGAACTTTGTCATCTCCACCTCAAACTGCGTGTAAGTCGAACCGCTCGTCGCGACGATGTCGATCGTCTGCAGATCGCCAGTGTATTTATCAGTGTCAATGCCGCCAAACAACAACGTGCCCTCAGAAGCATCCGCATCGTTCAGCCACAGTGAGTACGCCTTCACCGCAATCGCACCATCCGAGTACAACCGATCCGGCAGATTTTCGTACGTCGTCGTCGCAGCCTCATCCGCATCGAAACCAACACCCAACACCCCCAACGTCGACGTGGATGACGACGTGGCAAGGCCGAAAGTAAAATCTGTAATCGTTACATTGCTAATCTTCAATGTGTCTTGCACGTACGCGCCCGACGCCGTCGACCCGTCCGCGTAGGTGATACTGAAATCCGCGGTCGACGAATCCGAATACGTCGACGACGCAGACGAATTAAACGATCCCGTCGTGCTGCACGCATTATCGGAACAGTCAGAGTTCGACGAACTCTCAACCCATAAATCCGCAGACCCGGTATCGACCTGCAACTCCACGCTCTGCGCGGGGGTGCCAAGCGTGACGGTTGCAAGGTACGCGCCGTCGCTGTAGTCATTCGTAATGGAGACCTCGGCGGTGGAGTCGCCGCGACGCTGCAGCATGCGGATCATCTTCCGCCGCCGCAGCCGCCGACGCATGCGCGTGGCCGGCGACTCTGGCGCGCGAATGGGGAACGACACTGCCCCAGCCGCCGGGATGTACGGCGCGGGTGCGCGGGCGTGTACGACTGGTGTCGCCGAGACGCTGGCGGCGGCAGCCAGTGCCAACGCGGAGAAGATGAGGGTGGGTTTCATTGTGTGTCTGGGTGTGCAGGTCAAACTGTGGGGTATAAAAGGCGGAGCGCGACGATGGGAGAAGGGTATATATAGACGTGCTGGAACTTGGCAGAGTAGGTGAACACGGGCAGGCCGCGTAATTCGCGATTGTTGTTGCGGTCCAGGAACCAGGGGCTGGACAGCCACCCCAGCCACCCCAGCCACTGCGACCGGGTTGACGTCTATTTCCAGCCGTGGCGCAGCGCGTGTGCCTCGTCACGCCCAACGCGCTCCTGTCAGCACGCGCATGCAGTGCCAGCCTAGACTACTCGCAGCCTTGCTGCACCGGTTTGGACCCACCATTGGCTGCGCGATTTCCCAGTAGAACGCGTGCAGGAGACATTAGACGTAGAAAATCGCCTTTCGACCACGCTGACACATACCGGAATATACAGCCTTCAAGGCGTGGTACGCATACTTGACGACTCCGGGGTTCAAGACTGCTGCCAGAGTAGAGAGATCGCATGCGGTCCACTTCATACGCAAGTCACGAGGCCAGTGCCAAATTTACAGCGAGCGCCAGTCGTTAGAGAGTTGCGTATAAATTTTGCGTGCCAAAATAGCGCCGCAAGCTATGCACCACGAACGAATCAGTTCTTGGGTATAGAAATACGCATATATTTCCGTACCCATCACACACGCGCAATTGGGACTTTTGAGTGCGATGTGCTTTTTTATTAGGCATCGTCGTCTTGATGCAACAACCAAACCAAACCCGCAAGACTGAATCAGTAGTTTCACGCCCACGCCCACCTGCCCACCCCTGCCGCAGGCAAGCAAGCGTATTCCACAAGCAAAAATCATATAGCTGGACGCGCCTGTGCAGGGAAAAGATTTCAGGATATATTCGGGTTATTTGAAGTAGTATGGACATTGAAGGTTGTGAACGTGGAAGAGCGAACGTGGAAGAGCGCACGCAGCGCGCAGCAAGATCGCAACAGCCCCGCGACGAGGCGTCTTGTGCTGCCACACCAGCCCGGTCAACACACATTGCATCCCCCACAGCCGCTGCGGAGCTAACTGACGCAGATCTAGTACTTTTGAGTTGGCAGGAACGCGCTGCCGGTGTCACATTTTGCGACGCGTCTCTCGGGAAACTTGGTGGCGTACCTTCCAACTCCAAGAAGAGGGACTATATTTTAGTGCAACTGTGTCGCGACATAATGGTCATGGGCGCAGGCGTATACTATCAGACAATATAATGCTATGAATAGATGCATCTATACATGAAACGCAATTCCCTGGAAATTTGACTACTTGAATTTGTCTGGAAGGTGGGTATTGAAGTGGCCAAAGTGAGAGCGACTTCGCAGCACGCTTCACGAGCAGTTACGCAACAAGACATGTCCAGCAGTCGCTGCCCCGCTTCACTCTGATCCAGCAAATGCAGAAAATCATCCAAGTTGATCGTGATTTGCGGCATGTTAGAAATCATTAAAATTGCATCTCTGAAACGGCAGTATAGCGTTAGCCCGGCCATTAGGGGATGTGAGGATCTAGGCATCTGGATAAATTGCTGGGCGGTGAGGTCCAAGGACGGCTAGACTGTACTCGGATACGCCGGCCTGCTCCCTCGGCCCACTCCTCAATTTCTCAAAGTCAAGCAATCACAGAACAACAGGAATTAGGAATTTGGTGATCCACGTTCATCTGCCTGCGCAGTCTTAACACATTTCAATTGCTCAAGATATACATTCAACGCGAGTACATCCAGTCAAGAGACAGAAACTAGTAAGTATATTTGAAACATGTGTTTTTAGAGCGTACGTTGTCAACACAGATCCCTGAATCCCAGACAGATAAGATGCTAACAAAACTGCGCTGAGTGAAAGTGGTGCATCCTATACCACACTTAAGTTACGAGACCAGTTCCAGATTTATAGTGGGACACAGTCCGCTTGAGAGTTCCGTATAATTCAGCTGCGCCAAAATAGTGTGACGGGCATTGCACCTCATAAAATAAATGCTGGGTACCGAAGCACGCAGACATGCCTGAACCTGCCAATGTGCGTACAATTGGGATTTTTACGTGAGTTGTGACGTGAAACTGAGTTGGTGATAACTGGAACAGGCGGCAGAAGATGTAATTTAGATTTCACATAGTCCCCGCAAGAAGTCGTTTTAAGACAAAAAAGGTATCGCGAGATGCGTCTGAGTATGAAGAATCTTCTGGGAAAAGATTGTACTATTCGACTTGTTTTGGAGGTAGTGAAAATAGATAGAGATAATCACCGTGGATATCGGCTGTGCGTTTTACTTCAATATCCCAGCGCGCAATCCACACAGCATATCCCTTGACAATGTCGGAATGCAGCGCTGTTGCGCAGATCAAGTACGTGAGCCTACACGTAGCCCACCCTACCATACCTTTTAGACTCATTTCTTCGCCGCGCTCGTGATACTATGGCCGTCAGCGCTATTCTCGTCTCACATAGGACTATGGAGAGCTCACATTTCCACAATCTTCAAGTTTGTGTCAAGATATCGGTGCACGCAGTTCGACTAGCCCAGTCCATTAGCACGAATATCCTACCGTATCTTAGCCGCTCGAAGTAACTCACAATACCTACAACCGTGTTAGCATTCATCTACCGGCAGAAGCAGTCAGTATAACTCACATGACGCCTCCGACCCATTAAGTCCACCCGACTCCACATTCTTAATGCACTTCTTGAAACATAAATCCGTAAACATATGCACGCCTATCTTCCGTTAGCACCTTGAGTCTTCCAACACACCAACCACGCCCACGTACCATTCTGCATCTTCATCCGCGCTCGCTCGGTGTTGATGAACTGCATGATTTCCTGCTGCGACGTAGCATCAAGGCTATCAAATTCGCTTGCAAGTTGATTGTCGCTCATTTTGTCTGAGATACTGGCAGTATGCGTTCGAAAGTTGTCACCTCTAGCGGATGACCGTCGAAAAGTCGAAAACCGAAAAATAACCCTAACCGCAAGTTCTCCTCATCCGCGTTTGCAGTGCGGCGCCACAGCGCCGCACTCTGTGCGGTCTATTACCTGGGTCATCACGACCAATTACATTCTATTTATCACAATTCTTTCCTCTCCACCCCTTTGAATGAAACAGAACGCCGTTTTATGAATAAATCAAAGCACCAATAATACACCTCGCCCCAAAGCTGGCACATGTTCTTTACACAGTCGTGGCCGAGTTCTCCCCAGCTATGGATCCGTTCGTGGATGGCACGACGGTGCTCTTTGCAGCAATAGCAGTAAATGAAGGAGATGGTGTCGGTAGGCTTGGGGCTTCTGCAGCTGTTGCGCCTAAGCTTGGTTCCTTCGGCACTTCGCTCGTCGCCAGTGTTGACAGTTCCGGCGCCACTACGACAGTTCGTGGAGTGCCAGCCTCTGTAACAACTGGCGCCTCCACATCCTGCACTGCCGTGCCATCCCCCGTCACGACCAACGGCGCTAGCCTCTCCGCCTCCGCCTCTGTCTCCGCGCCCGTCGTCTCCATCATCGCCGTCAACGGCGGCAACACAGGCGGTAGTGCCATGACATCCGCCGCACTTGCATCCGCCCCAGCCGCAGAAATCGCTGGCAAAGTCGCTTCTCCCGCCGGTGAAGCGGCGGCAGCAGCCGATTCCGTCGCAACTCGTCGATCTGCAGACATAGATGCTATGAGAAGGCGTATCTCCTCGGCCGTGTTTTTGATGTCGGCGAGAACCTGTTCGCGTGTCTTCGAAGGGGCGATGGCCGGGCCACAAGGAGCGTGGAGGGGTGTTGCAGTTGTATTTGTTGTTGATGGGCTCAGCGCCGGTAGTGTGCGCGTTGTCGTCATGCTGGGTCGCACTGGTGTCGTCGCAGGTACTGCAGATGGCACCGGCACAGATGGCACTTGCGGTGCAACAGTAGCAGTTGCCGCGGGTGTGACTGCTGATAAAGAGGTAGTTGCTGAAACGACTGTGAGTGAGTCCGGGATTGAAGTCATCGATGGAACGACAACTGATGCGGTAGGTGCCGTACCTGCCACCGGAGCCACAGCGGTGGTCGCTCCAAACAATGCAGGTCTGAAAACACTCGTAATCGTCGTCTGCCCACCTGCCAAATTCACTCTCTTCGCAGGCGGCTCCTGCACCGGCGATGAGGTGCTCTCGTCCCGGGCATGCACTCTTCCTGCATGCGTTGCCACGTCATGCTCGCCGCGCCAGTCGAGTAACGTCCCGTGCGGATTCATCAGTGCCGCTGCCGAGGGCATGTGACCTCCTTGTCCCCTAGCTGTCTGCATCGGTGGCCTTGGACCTGCTTGGTCTGGTAACTGGCTTGGACGGAGCGGTTGGCCGAGCGGGCCTTGCAGCGGTGGCAGCGCCATCGATTCCACCATGGCAGTCGTGTTGCCGCGGCTCTGTGCCGCCATCATAATGCCAGGCGCTGCGGCCCCTGCGCTCAAGCTCCGAGACGCCGGCACGCTCGATTCCTGCGGTAATGGTTCGCTAAACGTCCCCCGTGCAGGCGCGTGTCGCAAATCACTAACCGGCGCCGTCAGCAATGCCGGAGACAACAAGGCACCATTGCTTCCCTGCTGCAGATCACCATTGTGCTCCTGCATCCACCGCTGCACCGTGATCACATTATCTCTAAATGTTGGCGACTCGGTATTTGTTCTGGCTGCATGCACCGCTTGCATCGCCCGATTCGCCGACGTCCCACTGGCGGCACTCATGCCATCGCTGTTATTGTTATCACTCTGTTGTCGATTATGCTCCGCCAACATCGCGCGTTGCTCAATCTCCTCAATCTGCTCTGGCAAAATGTCACTGAACGCGTACTCGCTCGAATCGGACCTTATCATCGCTTCGGTGCTATCCCGAAACTGGTTCAATAACGTCTCCGCCGCGCTTTGCGTCCGATCTAAGCTTACTCTCGGCAACACAATGACAGGTTCGTCGTCGTCGCTTAGCGTAAGATCAATCACGTTCGAAGTTGTCCGCGAGGTTGTTGCTTGTTGGCCGCGCATTGGCGAATCATCGATCACTTCGAGCCCGCCTTGCATGTGATTGTCGTCGTCATCCGAATCTGTGCCTTCGTCGTCTGTTTGCTCAGGGATGCGCCAGGTGCCATCGGGCTCGACTTCTACTGACTCAATTTCGCTGGACGTGGCTTTCAGAACATCCTCAAGATACCTGCAGAGGTCAACACCCTGTGTATAAGCCACACCGTCTGCAAACTCACCCATCAACTACTATATCCTCGATCGGAGCGAATATTCCACATATTGGACACACCCACGTCTGTGCTGTTAGCACGTTCTCCGCCTCCCGCTAGGAGGTGGTACATACCGGGCCCTGCTCTTGCAACTGTATGTACGATGTCGCATCAAAGCACTGCAGATGCTTGCACTTGAACGATTTCACCGGAACTTGGAGCCGTCCGAACGACAGCGGGCATTTCAGCGTGACCACACTCGTTCCAGTTTCGATGTCTTCGTCGTTCAAGTTCTTGCTCACCACTATCTTAAGTCAGCAACGCAGCATTACAATGTCATGGAGTATATATACTTTCGGCAATAACGGCGTCTTTGGCGATGTGCCGTCCCGCGTTAATCCGCGTCACGATTTCCGCGACAGTTCGCTTTCGCGCTATTTGCAGCGACATCGTGTATCTCTGACTAGTGTACGCATACGCGACGTCGATTCTGTTTTTGTAGTAGCTGTCGAGAACCAGCAAGTCCGTTAAGTCCGCAGGCTTCGCCGTGCCGGGTTTGTTCTTCAGGCCCTTCAAGTTCGCGGTGGAGAACTTGCCATTCGCTCGGATTTCAATACTCTGTGGAAATTGAATCGGCGCCTGACGGATAAAATCATCGGTGAGAGCGCAAAGCAAGAATACCCGGTAGGTCTTGTCCTGCATGAGTCGTTCGGCCTGCGCGACAGTGAAACGAAAGGTGAGTGTGACGGTGTTCCTATGATCCGACACAGCTTCACGCGCGTCAGCTTGGAGGAATAAATATAATCCTGGGTGCGTACCTGGACATTGCGTCGCTGGACACAGTGGCTGTAGAAGCATATAAAACGGATTCGGTCGGAAGTTCAAATGGCCTAGTTTGTCAGCCACTGCTGGCAATTCGATACTACTCATAACGCACTTGGTACGGACACCGGAGCAGGCTTCGGTGCCGGGGCAGGTTTGGCGGCCATCGTAGCCGCGGGGTGTGTGCGGTTTGCTAATGCTGCGGCACCGTATGCCGTAGCCGCGACTGGTGCTGGGTTCGTGGGCGTGTTCGCACTGTAGTTGTCAATTCGTGCCTCGCGCAGGGTCGCACAGGGCTTGGAAACATACACCAAAGCGCTCGTGTAGTGCCTGGCCTCGTTCAAAATCAGGCCCTTCAGAATCTCGTAGTCCGGCCGAAAGTTTCCTATCTTGAGATCGTTCAGACGCTGCGCGAGACGCATTTTCAGCAGCGACTTGCGCCCGGTCTGCGAAAGACCGATGGTCCGCAATATCGACTTCAGCGGCGGAATAGTGAAGCAGTTGTTGACATAGCGCAGCAACTCCTGTTCAATTGCGTGAGTCTTGCGTTCGCGAATTGCGCGACGGTACGTGTCGTCGCTGTACGAAACGCGTCCCTGGTGACAGTGCAGACGGAGTCGACTCACATTGTGCCGCGCATATGGATCCTCCGGCATCGCGAGGCGTAGCGGTCTTCGGTAAGACAGTTGCAGGCGTCCTTGCAAGCAGCAGACGCGTCGGACGGCGGCAGACGAGGACGGGGCCAGAATCCGTGGTTTTGCGCAGATGCGATGGCCTTGGCCTCGACGGTTCGAGCCCCTTGCGGAGTATCGGCGCACTAAGTTCTCCCAGCAAAATCTCTTCCTCTTCCACCTCACATATCCACCACAATATCTGCATATACAATGGCAAAGTCCCTCCGCGCAAAAACCAAAGTCCGCTACCGGTCCATTAAGCGTGCCGCCGTGTTTGAGCCGGTATACTCTGCTCGCACCGCCCGGCTCGCCAAAAAGCTCAGTGCCACCTCCGCAAAGTCGGCTACCGTTGACCACGCAGAGCCACCATCCGCCACCACGCACGAGGATGCTCCAGAAGGTTGGTTCCCAGACCTCTTTGCTTATTTGAGCAGCCACAGTGTGGTGTCAGCAGAGCTCTCTGATGAGCTCGTGACGCTACTCGGAGTCGTGGATCAAGAGCATCTCACTTTTGCAGACGTGCAGTGTTGAACTACATACAGCTTGCTAACTCCACTTTGCTCAGTTGCTATGGACATCGACAGCTCTTCCTTACCGACCGTGCCAGCTAAGATCAGCACCAGTGGCTGGAAAGGTTCCAGAAACGAGCAGTGGAAGCAAAAGAAAGCAAGTAAGCTCATGACCAAGAAGCGTCTCGGCAACAGGGCTCTGGTATTCAGCAGTACTTCGAAAAAGTCAAAGTAGATGACTCTCCCACGCACTTAGCTCTTTGACACATACAAAAGTTGGCATATGGTTTCGGCGTTTTATGGATCTGTGGAACATTATTTATCAATGTTTTGTCTATGTTTTGAATTGTTAGAACTTTGGCTAATGATCCTGTTCTCACGAAAATGCCTGTTACTACGATCGAGCGAGCATTGGTCAGCGCAGATTAATACATCGACTACAACAAATTGCGTGAAAATCATGACATTTTTTGTCGTTTCGCAGCCTCGTCTGCGGTGGCGTCTCCATTCGGCCCATTCACCCGTATTTCCGTAGAATCATGAAGCGGTCCGCCAGTTGGTCTGCTTTCCACCGCCCGCTTTATCGACAGCAACGGTCGACCGCCATGTCCAATCGCCAAACCGTCGTGGCTGCCACTCTGCGGACTCGCATGCGCGGACGGCGGCATGCCCACCATCCGATTCGCATTCAGGCGCGGGTTATCGTAGCTTAATCGTGGCGACGCATTTTGTCGATATATAGGCTTAGATACCGAGTGATCGAGAGTCTTGCGGATCGACGGACTCTGAACCGTTGGATCAAACACTGCCTTATCGTCCAGCTTCTCGTCTTTCTGCAGCGCTTCCGCCGCTCGTGCACTGAAGAATTGGATAGGGTTTGCCGTGGCCTTGGATACCGGAGTCATGACCCCTGCCGCTGCTACGCTGTCGCCTTGCGGAGCTGCATATTCGGAAGCAGCTCGCACGTGGCCTGATGTTTCTAAGCCTCCGCTTTGGTTGACGTTCTTAGCCGCAACTGGTCCAGAACTAATGCCACTGCTGCTGATATTGTCGCTGCCATTTTTCGAACTCATTCCGGCGATCACAGACGTGCTGCTTCCTCCTACCGAAACAGATCTAATGTGTTCCTGGCTCTCTGAGTTCCTGATTCCGGCGTTGCTGAACATGTTTGTCGCGGATATCTGAGGCGTATTGTTTCCGCACGCTTGCCCGTTGTTAGATGCCATCGTTTGTGCCGGCTTATTTGGTTGGTGGTGATTACTGCTAGCCAGACTCTTGTCGAATATTTCCAGTTCCGCTCCGTCAAACCTTGAACTAATTAGTAGGAGGTCAAAGGCAACGTATTCACAAGCGGCTTAGCTTACATTAACGACTCTAATTCATCGGACTGCAATTCACAGTCTTCAAATTCTTTGCAACAAACACAGCAAGTTAGCGAGCAGAACAAAGCAGAGCGCGACAGCAGCTAACAGTCCTCCATCATTCCCACGCACCATTGTAGTCCTCAATCAGGTCACTCCCAAAATCCATTTCGTCGATACTGTTCGGTCGGCTGCTGGGTAAGAACCCCTTCGAAACGTAGGACTCGCGCGTGTCGGGCCGTTCGGTTCGCACTGGAGTGTTGATCTCCATCTTTGCGGCGGTAATGGCGGGTCGCGACTGCAGAGTCACGAGTTGATTTTGAGGTGTAGGTTGTTGCGGTTGTGGACCGGGTACGGTGAGAAGGTTGTTCCTATTTTCATTCGGTCTCGGCGGTTCTGGAACATGCCGTGGTTGTGGCGGCGGCGGCGGCGGCGGCGGCGGTGGCGCTGTCCGAAATTCTCGCGCGCGGTGTAGGCTATTCATGTCGAGATGCGATCGCTATCGACGAACAGAACATTAGTGAAGTCATATATCCTCTCAAATCTGATACATACGCTAGGCTGGCTGACTTTCGTTATCTGTCGAATGAATTCGCTGTCGTACAAGCAATTGCCGAGCAGCGGTCCGAACGAGCGCATGGTTCTTTTTAGAGCATCCGTAGTTGCCTCCTTCTTGCATTTGTCAAATGCCATGTGCCATGATTTGACATTTTCGACATGTCCGCTGCCAACGTCCTGTAGCTGTTAGACTCATGATGACCACCACAAAATTCCGATCTAACATACTTCATGGAAAGTGCCGTCTTTGAGAATAATCCGAATTGTGACTGACAATACTAATGCAAATCGTCCATCCTTTTGTTGTTCTCGCTGGGATATCGTGTCAATTCAGAGAATACTTTTGTCACTGATGCAGATCTTACATGATCAACTTGGATATTCCGAATCTCAGACGACCACCCATTAAACCCGAACACCTCGTTCGCGAGGTTTATAACTTTCCATCCCTCAATATAATGTACCTTACCGCCCCCATTGCCGGGTCGCTTGGATATATACTCCGGGCCAAGTTCGCGATTCAGGGTGTCCTGAATGCGCTTCTCCTCCGGCGCCGACCACGATCGCACCACCGGCCGCGGCGCGTTAAACGAGCCACTCGCGTGCTGATCTCCGTCGGCAGGCATGCCTCTGATTCTTCTCAAGAGGTGTACAAGACGATCGGTAAAGTTCTCCGGGCGTGGAGGAAAGAACAACACGAGAATCGCGTTAACGCGTTCGCGACGCGCACTTCAACGTCGCAAAGTCACGTGGTAGCAAAGATCAACATCGCGTCGCGAACTTGTTCGACGACAATTCACTGCCTGCGTGAGCACCATGAGTCTCTGACTGCGCGGAGTACACTATACCAGCTTCTTACTGTCACTATAAGGCATACGCGATGTCGACACTGGCGAGTAAGCCGTTTTTGCAGACTGCGTCACGTCGACCAGAGGCCACGCACTACCACACTCTCTACTCCGGCGTCCTGCAAGTCCGATTCGGCCATCTCGCGCGAGTGACGTTAATCACCGCATATGTCACAGGTTTTACGATCAATCTTCACCATAGCTGTTAGTGCACGCATGTGTTGTGGGTCAAGTGCTGTCTAATAGAATCAGGGCTATGGGCGATTGTTCCTGTCGACGGGTTCTTCCTATTCGCATCAATATTTTGTCTGTATGTTCTCAGAAAAGCCAGACTTCACGGTAAGCTGTTCAGTCTGTTCGATATTATGCACCTTTGCTAATCAATTGTAGTGGACGACCGCGTCCAACCCAGTCTGGCACTACAAGTCTACCGACGAATCTTCAGTCGCGCATATCTCCAAATCGCTCTGATCTACATTCTCTGCGCAGCCACAATCACGCTTATTTACAAGCAGAAGTTTGCCAGTTTGAACTTATATTTGCCGAAGAAGTGCGCACTCAGTTTTGCTAATGTTTCAATTTGGAATCTCTAACCTTATCGCAGGGAGTTCGAACTCGCAAAGCTCAACGAAAAGGTTTTTTTCTGCTTTTGTCTCGGAATATACAATGCGTTGGTATATGCTCTAGTTCACTGCATTCTTGACATTGATCTTGTGGTCCTTCCTGCTGCCAAGGTATGTGTTCTTGCAGAGTCGACTTGTGATCTAAGAACTGAGAAGAGCAGACAGATCCAATGCAACGAGTCAGGAAGCTCATCCCGCACTGTTTGTGGCGATCCACGTTTATGACGATTTTTATGGTCACTACTTTTCCGTTGGCTTACGGCCTGGTGCGGGGATCAGTCTGGCGCGCTGCTCTGGCGGTGTTTCGTATCTTCAAAACGTGAGTTCACATCAAGGTTAGAAATGGCATAAATCTAATTTTATTTTTACTTTACAGATTACATCGGTCGAATGTGCTTCCGTCATTTCCATGGGTGCCGGTGCACGCGGTCTTGCTGTCGTTTTTTCTCACGTTCACCTGGTCGTTTTCGAACAGCCTTTTCACTGTCTACATGACACTAGGGCCAATTCACCGGGGTAAGCCAATTAGCGAGAAGTCGAGCGACCCCAATGGCACGCTAATCACGGGTCTCCGCTCTTCAAAGCGACCGTTCACAAAGCGCACGGCGTACCAGGAGCTTAACATCATATCTCACGGAGATGGCAGACGGCGCGACAGTATATACAAAGACATCGAGAAGCCCACTGTCTGGAGCCAAATCTGCGATGAGTGTTTGAGTGTTATAGCAGCGCAACGACATGCATTTGAATTGACTAATGTCAACAAGGCTGCTAAGAACAGCGCGCGTGCGCCGGTGGCTAATGCACCGACGCTGATTACGAGCCCCTCGTCGTCGCCTACGCCTACGCAAACTAAGCTGCGGAGAGGAAACGTCTTTCTTCCGGGTGGACCAAAGGCGCTGTCACCCGCGGTCAAATTAGAGCGACGGATTGTCAGCAGTCTCCAGGATCCACAAGCGACACAGTCGTCAGCGGTGATTGGATGGTTTCAAAGTGGCAAGCAATTTATAGCTGACAGCGAAAAGAAGTTTTGGCGCTACGTGGAGGAGTTTCTCGGATCGCCCTACACGATGCCATTTCGCTATACTATTCAGCGACGAGAACGGCAACTGGCTCCCACTCCCGACATTTTTGCGGACGCTGTCGATGCGTTGACTGAATTTGTCAAGCATTCTCTGACAGAAGATACGTTCGGAAACGTGCAGAGAGATATCACGCGGATAATGGATGAACTCGACGATACATTGACTGTGTTTGAACAATTTAGATTGACGCCGCCGCTACACTGGTCAGACGTCGAAAACAAGAAGAAGCTCATCAACGGCATGAATCCGATAGACACGCCAGATGAGATATATCTCGATATCCTTCTGGATCTGCACGACTCAGTCTTGTACGGATTTGAGGAGGTGGTCAAGATTTTTTGGGACTATTTGCCAAAGATGGGGCTCTCGCAGAAGGTGTATGATAGGTGCGGCGTTATTGTGCAGCCTCGGCGGTACATTCAATAACGAATATAGAACGTACATGCGCTGTGTGTTAGTGAGATCCAAAATGCTAATTAAACAAAAACAAATGTGCTGTGAAACGCCATCAAAGTTATTTACAGAAAGTAAGATGGGAATTTAGCCGAACTAGTTCAAACCCCAGAACTTCATGAACCTCATCCGGGCGCCTTCGACAGAGAGTTTCGGTCGTACATCCAGGAAGAAACTCGGCATCTTCGGATTTTGCGGATTCGGCTTGCCGGCGTAAAAGTCGATCACATATTCAATCTTCTTGCCGCAACGGTCGACGATCCAGTCGTGTCGGTCGAAGGGGGCCGAGTAACCCAGCCACGTGTTGAAACGGGCTCTCGGGGTGAACTTCTGCGAGTCGCCGCTGAACGAGACCAGCTTGGGTCCTCCGCATCTAACCAAACGTTAATAACTGCAATGAATTCTGCAATTGAAGAAAAACGCACTTGCTAGGACCGGCCAGCTTCTCCCACTCCAGAATCTCGGCCCAGGCGCGCTCGTTCACCGCGTTATGAATCGGCACAACAATTCTCATATCCGCAGCCTTCGGATCCCAGTTCTTCCGCTTCATGGCGTTGTAAAACATCTCCTCTGAGGGATACACCCACTTTTTCGTGCCCTGAATGGCACCGCCGTGGGCGTCGCCGGTTCCTTCGCCGCCATTGTACGCGAACGCGTTCGCGCGCGGGATCGACGAGATTTCTCGATCTTTTCCAAGATCCTCATTCATCATGGGAGTAGCCGGCGTTGCGGAGGGCGGGACGCCCTTGGAACCCGCTTTCGAAACCCAGGAAGGCATTGATAGCCATGTGCTCTTTGCATTGTGGTCGACAGGGCATTCGGTGTCTGAGGACGCAGAACCACCTGCTGGCACGCTGTGGTTCACCGGGCACACCGCTGGCTCAGAATCTTTGTCGGACGCCATTCTCTACCAAACGAATAGCACGATAGTTGCTGACGCCGTGGTGAAATTTTGAGAAATCAAGTTTATAGGGCACCAACTAATTTAGACTTTTGACAGTGCTCATCGTGAGGCTCAGTTTTTTCGCGCTCGGTTCACCTTAGAGATACTGGCTCGCGAATGTCTAAGCAAATGTTCTGGCAAAGATGACTTCGAATCAGATGTTAAAGCTCCAGGTATGTGCAAAG
Source organism: Limtongia smithiae (assembly GCF_038497785.1). Taxonomy (NCBI): domain Eukaryota; kingdom Fungi; phylum Ascomycota; class Lipomycetes; order Lipomycetales; family Lipomycetaceae; genus Limtongia; species Limtongia smithiae. The sequence goes on from NW_027117635.1 coordinate 133,797, forward strand.
TATGGTAGATGGTGCTCTGGCTAACAGACACAGGAGCTGGCGTTTTACGGGTCGATAACCGCACTTGCGTTCGTCGGAGACGACTTGCTCGTCGCTGGCAGAGGATGCAAGCTCGCGGTGTACAACTGGCGAACTGGGGAATTATTGCATGAAGTACGATTATTTAAGAGAAGCAAGATCCAGGGATTTGCAGTTGGTAAGTAATACACTTTTTTGTTTGCTATTGTGTTCCCGCAGACTAATCCGTATCACAGGCTCGCACAAAATTCTAGTATGGGGAGCATACTCGTTCGGCTTCATAAATGTCGACGACCTATTCGGAGGACACTCTTTCCGAGAGTTTCTCATACGAGATTGGTGTATGATGGGACACTGGGCTCAACGCGACGGCGTCGAAACGCCTTACCTTGTCACTGCACACAACATTCTCCTGAGAATAAGTCCTGACTGTCACAGGCTAGAAGAGATAATAACCTGTGACATTGAGTGCATTTTATACTCGGCTGCCTTATATTCCGGCGTAAATGATATACTCGTGGCTGCTGGCGAAGTGCTGGGTTCAATCGAGATATGGTCCGCGATGTCACGCAAGGTCCTTGCGATTCTTAATGGTCACGAGGGTTCCATTTTCAGCGTGCAGTTCAGCCATGACGGAAAATACGTGGTGAGCTGTTCCGACGATCGCTCGATAAGACTCTGGAACCGCGAGACACAAGAATGTTTAGCTATTGGCTGGGGCCACACTGCGCGAATCTGGCAGCTTCGGTTTCTAGGAAAATATATTCTGAGCAGCGGCGAGGATAACTCTGCGAGGCTGTGGGAGTATAAAAACGCGAAATTGGAATGTATGCAAGTGTTCGAAGGGCACACGGGGCGAAACGTTTGGTCGTTGAGTGCGCTGGGAAAGGATAAGTCGATTATAGCTACGGGCGGCGCTGACGGACGTGTGCGGTTATGGGATATTTCGGAAATGTCACGTATTAGAGACTCCAAGTATTTGAAGCTGTTTGACGAGATTACTACAGGGATTTCGCCTAGTGTAAGTTTTAAGATTGTTTGTAACTTGACGTTTGCTAACGAAAGATACAGTGCGGTGCTATCAAGCAATATGCATTGCTGCATACTTCGACATATGCATTTTCCACCTATGGCGGGTAAGTTGTGAGTTTCTTGCCACCTAGTTTTGGGCATAGGCTGATCCAACATAGGTATATCGTCGAGTACGACTTTGAACAAAACAGCACCAAGAAACTCTACCATTCTCCGGATATCACAGGCTTCTCACTTCTGAGAGGCTGGAAGGACAAGCATTGCATCGCTGTTGGGGATAGAACTGGCAGCGTCCATGTTCTGAACAAGAACGGTTATTCGGTGAGTTTGATGTTGATTCTGAATCCACTCGCATATCTGCTGACATCGGCATAGATGGTTCTTGAACCTCCGCAAAGATCGGCTGGAAAAACGACAGAGATGGTTACGTTGTCGATCGACGCAGTTTTGTATTTAGTTGTGCAATATGGAAACCTAAGCTGTCCGTGGTCGCTTTATGCGTTTTCTCAGAGCGAGGCAAGTCATCCACATCGCTGTTGTGTTGAAAACTAATATTGTCCAGGATGGCTTTACGTTGCTATACTCAACGACTCTAGAGGCCCAGACAACATTTCCGATTTCATCTGGCTTCATCTCATCGCGTAACAAGTATATCACTCTCGGCTCACGGTTTGGCGCTATCGCTGTATATAGCATTGCGCATGCTCCGACGGCGGGACTTCTCGGTTGCTATCGGCGCGTGATTTCAGATGACTGTATCACGAGTTTGCTTGCCGTGACAGATGAGCCTGGCGAGACTGATCTCTTGGTTACATCTCGTTCTGGCGCGTATGCCGTCTGCAGTTTAAGCACTGATGGCGAGTTCGCATTCGATAAGATTCATTTGAACAAAATTGGCAAAGGAAGCATTGAAGGAGTAAGTTTTGTTGACGTTCTTGTATGGTGACTTGTTGGCTAACTTTCAACAGAGCGCTTATATTAATAACGAACTGCTTTTCTGGGGCTTTCGCAACAATTACTTCTTTATCTGGAATGAATCTCTCCAATACGAAGTCACATCGGAAGTATGCGGCGGGCCGCATCGATTTTGGACGTTCGACATCTTCTCCTCGTCGAGCTACAAGTTCGTATACACAAAGTCTACATCGATCTGTGCTCTATTGGGACTACAAGAATGTGAGAGAGTTTTCACGAGACCGATATTGCAGGATGGAAGTCACGGCAGGGAAATCAGAGCGATCGCGGTGTCTCCGCGGCAAAGAGAAGATGGAGCGACGTTGATTGCGAGTGGTGCGGAAGATACGTGTATTCGATTGGCAAATGGTAAGACTCTGTTCTGCTGTTTTGTATGTGTGAGAACTGACTAACAAACGCAGTATACCCGGACGGCAAGATCCGCACACTTCATGTGCTCCATCGGCACGTTTCGGGTATACAGGAACTGAAATGGTCTGAGGACGGTGCGTATTTGTTTTCAAGCTCAGCGCGAGAAGAGTTTTTTGTTTGGAAGGCTACTGTTAGATACAGCGAGCACTATTTATACCCTGTTGCGGCAGCGCCTATTGAATCTGAGTTGCCGGACTTACGCGTCATGGATTTCTACGTCGCTGAACAATTTGTGGATGGCAAGAAGAGGTATATTATCGCGACGGTTTATTCCGATTCGACAATTAAGGCGAGTCAGTTCTTTGTTCGTGGTCGCATATACTTACTGACAAGGACCAGATCTGGAATTTTATTCCAAGCACAGCTAGCTTCCGACTACGGTCGACTGGACGATACAAAACCTGTTGCATATTCAAAATTTTGGGCACCTACCAAGACGACCAACTTCAAATCTACATCGGGTCATCAGACGGCTACCTAACGTTATACAAGTTTTCAAATATCTCAGCAAGCCACTTATTAGAAGCCGAAGGTGCTGGATTACTGCAATTTCCGAGATCTACATGGAGCATTCCTGTGCATCAGTCGAGCATCAAATCCTTGGATATATCACCCATTGCGGATGACAAGATCCTTCTTATTTCCGGTGGAGACGATAATAGCATCGCAAGCACCCTCGCCGATGGCACATCTGCAACAATGATCCAAACCATTGCCAACGCCCACGCGTCAACCATCACCTCTGTGACATTCGTCGCAGAGGCCCGCTTCATTTCTACGGCCGTGGATCAGCGAATCAAGTTTTGGCAGGTATCCCGAGGAGGTGAGTTAGAATGCGTAGGGGAGGAGTACACAACAGTATCAGATACGGGATGTGCCGCAATTACAGATAGCTGTGAGAAAAACGGTAGCAGAATTGTGTTGGTTGGTGGCGCTGGACTTGATATGTTCAAGTCGAAATGGTAGAGGTGGTTGTTGTGTACATTTACAGACATTGCATGATACGATTGAACATTCAAGATCTGTTTCTTTCTGTAGTATAAGTCGTCGCGACACGCACTTCGACGTCGTGATCGATACGGCGAAGTGGTGTTCAGGGCTAGGTGCTTATGATGCGCTACTCATTCTAATCGACTGCGGCCGCTACTGCCATAACTTCCAAACGCCTTTGTCCTACGATACTGCCAGATTCTCGTTGAAATTCTTATGTTCATCTCATACAGTGTGCATTGCCAATCAATAACTATCACGCGGCAGTATTGCCGGTAATTTTTGTGAACACATCCTCGATGTGCTCCCACACCTGTTCTCCGGCGCCCTCCTTGCGAAGCTTCGCCAAGACCGCAACCGTAGCGGGACTGCCAGGGTCGCCATTATAATCAATTGAATAGACTCCACTGCCAGGCTCGCCATTGCTCCCCAAAGCGATGGACACATGCTCGCCTAACGCGACGCCAGCCGCGGCGTCTGGCTCGCTCAAACCGGGGAACCTAGCGCTTGTGAGAAAGAACAGATGCCGCTCGCCTGTCTCTTCGATCGGTATGCTCAAAAAGGGAGCTAGAACCGTGGCGACTATAGCAAGAACAGTCATAAGCAGACTCTTGGAATCACTGCCGAGATTGGTCTTCACGAAGCCGGGATAGTCATGCACAAACGTAACAGAAGGTGCCTTCTTTGCCAGGACTTCTAGTCCTAAAGTCATCATGGACGTTGTGTGTCTTCTGCCCCGAATAATATTTTTTATACTCTGACCGGTAATGTCGGTCCTATCAAGTTCGCCCTCTTTGGTGCCTGCTAGAACCGAGAGCACCCGTCGCAGCCCGGTCGCCCTGTCGAGCAACGGCAGCAAGTTTTCGATGAATCTGAAACGGGAATAGATTGACAATGCACTGAAATATAGTATGCCCTCACTGGTGTACTTGTCAAACACCAAAGTACCAGCGCTGATGCAGAGTACATTGATCGCAGTCTCGCGTTTCTTGATCTCGTTGCACACGGTGTCCACGTTCCTGATCAAACTGACGTCAGACTGGAGGAAGATATACTTGCCCTGCGGATTCAGTGCTGCGAGCTCGGCTTTGATCCGCACGGCGGCGCTCTCGGTGCGGCCAACGAAGTAAATAAACGGTTCCTTGACGTGCTTCGCGAACTGCTTCATAGTGGTCTCGCCAATGCCGCCAGTGGCACCGACAAAAACGGCGACAAGCTTTGCCGGGAGTTCTGTCGCGATGCGGGTATTCGAATCGCGGATATCAGTTAACTGCACCATATTGCCGATTCGGTGGTGAGTGTTGGGGTATATCAGGACAGGCCGCCTTTATAAAGATAATCAGCAAGACGGGACAGGATTTGCGCCGCGGCGGAGCTCGGAACATTAAATACTCCGCGAAATTTCACAACGTCCACCTCAACCCCCATTCTAAAATGTGATCGTCGAGATTATCGCAGAAGGCGTAGATGTCTATTGCGTCGTAGAAGAGTAAATGTTTGAGAGAAACTAGACTGCTTAAGACAGCATATGGCGCCAAATTCAGGAGAAGCCTCACAGCTTAGAGTTTTGCAAGTCCTAATTTCGATCTTTCCGAACTTCTGACGTTCACGACGACCCCACCACCACACCACCACCGCATTCATGCTCTCACAACTGCTCTCGGTGTCCCGGATAGCCATCCTCTCCAGTGTACGCACTAACATTGCCTCTGGTATGTCCTGGTCTATGGAGATGCAGTCCCGCGCGCGCCAGTCGCTGCTCTCCGTCCGCCGGAGTCCGAACCTATTGGCCTCTCACCCGTGTACAGAGGCGACTGCGACTCGGGGAATTAAGGTCCGGTCATCGGTGAAGAAGCTTTGCCCGGATTGCTACGTGAGTACTCAATGCACGACGGTGTTCGAGGTGAGGTGCTGACGATTGCGGACACAGGTCGTGCGACGCAAAGGACGGGTCGTTATTCGATGCAAGTCGGAGCCACGACACAAGCAGCGACAGGGCTAAATCGGATTTGTTGTGTTGCTCGGTGCTTGCCTACGTGAACTACGCGGATACATCCTGCGAGCCGTCGGGACATACCGATTCTCTGTTTATACAGTGTGAGATTACAATAACAAAATCCCCTAAACAATATAACCAGTCCTCTAAGACGCCTAGAACTATGCGGCAAAATTGCAATGATATGTACAATGCTATACAATGTCCCCGGGTTCGAGGGAACGTAGTTGCACCTGCAGCGTGTTGGCCTCTAATGCCTGCTTGTTGGCTTCCACGCGTACGATGTATTTTCCAGGAATAACGATCATGCCGACGTATCTGAATCGCTTATCGGGCCGGCGTGATTTGAAGCCGGGCGGGAGGCTCTCAGTGGCGTCGCTGAGAATAATGTTTTGTTCCTAGAACACGAGTTAGAAGGGAATTCTGTTGCAAGTTGACAACCTTCCTCTCTCGTCCCGCACAAAAAAAAACGTACCCGATCAGTCGCAACCAGCGGCCCGTGAAACCGCCGTCCGTCTGTGGTTGTCACGAATATGGGAACAGACAGAAGCCGAGCGATTTGCGGCGAGAGCGGAGGCTGTTGTGACATCGGCAACGGCGTGCCTGACGCGGGAAAGGTGCCTGCGGCATTCTCCATGACCGAAAGCAATTCACCGTCCGCGAGAGTGCACGGACGAGTGAAGCGTCGAGGATCGAGTTCGTGACAGCGTAGTGATAGGTTGCCGATGAACACCTTGAAATTCAGCGAGGTTGGTGCTGGGAGTCGCGAATTGACGCGACGCTACTACTTCTCTTCCCCCCGACTCTTGTCTCTCTACCGATCCTACAACTTGGTTGACTGGCTCTGGAACAGCTAATTATCGATTCGGAATATCCTCCCTCAGTCGTTGCATGCAAAAGATCTTCAAATCGGTCATTCATTATGCTATCCAAGTCTCAGTCCGGTCTGTTCTACAAGGACGAGAACACCACCTGCGGTTCTGATTGATTGGACCCGGCAAAGATGGAGTTCTCACTGGTAACCTAGGATTCTTCAAAATGTGCTGTTCCGTTTCTGGCGGAATATATGCAATTCGGATGCTTAGTGAATCGTGAAGGTGCCTGGCCGCATCAAGGATGGTGCTTCGCTTCATCGCACGTCCACACGTGGGCGTGCATTCTATGGAATGCATTTTGGCTGTGTTCTCGCTCAGTGCTGCTACAAGTGTGGTGCGAGATGTGAAGTTCGCGACTCGACGGTGTGTACACCGTTGATGACCGACGGTTCGCCTGCGCGTTTCGCAAGCATCAACAATGCGTCGGCATCTCGCACCACACTTGTTAAACGCGTCTGCCACTCCCCGATGTTCGTCTATGCCAATCGAGTTCCATGATACATCCAAAAATGTCCTTCGAATAGCAACTGCCTTGTTCTGCAGATAATACAGACGAGGGAGACCTGGCCTGACTCAAAACTCAGGCTTCCATCCTACAGGCCGTAGTTTTGAGCAACAGAGTGAATACCAATCATCTATGATACGCAAAACCAAAATTTCAAAATGAAGCAGCACTAGCCATGTTTTGTTGAACTCTCAATTTTTTATTTTCTACCACCCATTATCATACAGAACGCCACTAACACACATCAATTTTCAACACAACACAAACAAAATGCATGGCTCTCGAAAGTCAGAGCGAAGACACTCAGGCGTCGATTAATAATTCTCATCAGGTGGGGGTGCATAACCATTGACTCCCACTTCAGGAACGTCGGGGATATCTTGTCGACGGCCTTTGTACTCTGGCTTGAGGCTGTACTTCAGCGCGTACGGGCCTTTCTTGTTGAGAATAGCAATGGCTCCAAGAACTTCCTTCAAGAACGCCTGTCGCAAAAATTAATAAGAGCAACAAAACAACGAGATCGAAAAATACGAACCTCAGGTTGCCGCGTACGTTCGCGCAGCCCCTTCATCGTCCAGTAATCATAATCCTCAAACAGCTTGAACAGCAAATCCAGCAATTCGTTCCGCGATATTCTCGCAGCTTTCCCTTCCTGTATACGCTCTTTGTCGCGTTTCTGCGCACGCATAAACATGCTGTTGCTGTCTTTCATGTTCGGTCCCGCGAGCGCGGCCGTGATGCCTGGAATCTCAGTGAGCAGAGTGACTTGCTCGCGCGGCGCGGCTTCCGTGAGTTTGCGACGCTGGGCGAGGAAGTTTTTGTAGTTTTTGTCGGTGGGAGAGACGGCGAGGGAACATTCGTGGAAGACAGTGCCAACGAGCGCCGTTTTTTCTGAAGTGAGAAGGTTAGCGTCTGCGCTGATCTCGATCCCGCGAGAAGAGACATACTGGGAATGTTAACCCGATTATATGGCTGGTACCGGCGCTTACTACTAAACCGTCCTCCTCGTGAGCTATCCACCCCGGCCTGTCCCGCCGTCATTGGCGCAGCACTAGGTCGTCCGCCCGCCAAGACCGCTGATCCACCACCTGCTGCTGATCCACCAACGCCACCGTTTGCTTGACCCGTCGCCGCTTTGCCGTTGTTAAACCGCGCGAGATTCTGCTCGGTGAAGACAAATGTATTAGACACGTTCTGGTTTGTGATCGCGAGTTTGTACTCGTGGGGGAGATCAAAGGTAGCTGGACTATCAGATAAAATCAGGCGGATCTAGACTGAGTTAGCAACCACAAGCCCGTATGATATACTCAATGCAAGCACGGAACGCACGTCGTTGGTGTTATCCTGCCGCAGCCTGATCGTGCCCAGATCTTGCCCGTCGCTATCCATCTCCATCCACTTATCCCGCAAGAACTTCGGCATGCGAACAAGCCACACCTTAGTGTTCAACTCATGCAGATCCAAATCGCCAGAATCCTCGTACACGTCCGAGTCCTCACCGGCTTTGCCTTCCTCGCCCTCTGGAAGCGACGCCATGGACACATCCGAATCGTCCTCGTAGATCATGTTCTCGTCCGTCGTACCTCCAGCCGCGCCGGCGCCGGCACCGATACCGGGCTCAGACTTCACGCCGTTGAAGGAGGACGACAGACTTATTGACGAGGACATGGTGGCGGGGATGTGTACATCCTACACAGTGTGCGACGACGGTGTGGGCAGTTTTAAACTGCGGCGGCGTAGTCCGTGACTTGGATTACGCGTAGCGTGCTCGGATATACGCAGCGCACGCGATTTGGCCACACATCCGCAGCTCGCTTTGTTTAGATTTGCATGCTGGCAAGTCGCATTCATCAATAACTATCACAGCATTTCAGAACAAAAGTCACAATTTATAACTCCTGGACAGTACCCTCTACATCAACTTTCTCCGCGTATGCCAGCCCATGCCAGCGCCGCCCACTATGCGGCTCACTTCCGTGATCCAAGACTTTGTCACTTACCACCAACAGTATATCTGATCCACTTCGATCCCTCCACCAAGCAGTACATGAGCGTCATATTCCCCTTTCCGCTGCCTACAACCGGTGCTTTTGCATTTAGCCAATGCATCCCCTCGACGGAACACTACCACCTCATCGCAGAGGCTGACGCGCGCCGCGCGCGACTTCGGGATACGCTCAAGCGTGCCAAGAGGAGGGATATCCAGGACATGGTCGAGGTCGTCAAGGTGCAGAGGGCGTGTGTGGTTATGACAAAGTGCGATCGATGCTAATTGTTTGTGAGACAGGCAATTGACGATTATATACCCTATCTCTTCACGATCAAGCGCGGAATCGAGGCTGGGGGATTACTTCTCGACTCTGAAATCGGTAGGTCATTCATTCTACATATACTTGCCATCGTGCTTCTATTAACCGCATTTTTAGTCACGTCATGGAGAATGCCCCTTTCCAAGTCGCATATCAATATGGTCGAAACCAGTCGCGTATCCGCACCAACGATTTACTACGAAGTGTGCATGACGATGTTGACCTACGCCCTCGCGCTGCTTGCTCTCGCCGAAGAGATATATCAAGTTGGGCAGGCCGACGAGAAGTGGAAGCAGGTATGTTTACTGACGCAAACCATTTTGCGCTGTGCTACACTGACATCTACAAGACCACTGCGCATCTTCTCACTGCGCAATCAATCCTCATATACCTCTCAACCCACCCACTCCAACTAAGCACACCTGTCCCCATCGACCTACAACCATCAACCCTCAGTTTCGTCGTCTACATGATCTCCGGCTCGCTCCACCTCCTCATCATCTACAAATCCCTCCCCTCTCCCTCTGCCGTTTCGAAACCACCAGTCTCCTCCCTCATGTCCCGCGTCTCAATCTACGCACTCGAGAAATTCACCACCGCCGCGTCGTTACTACCGCAGGCGCTACGCAACGACGCGTTAGAGTCTTGGGTTAAAGAGGCAAAGGCGTATTCAACAGCGGTTGCCGGACGGTATATGGCGATCGAGAACGAATCGAAACAAAACGTCGGCGTTGCAATTGCGCAATGTGCCGCTGCTCTCGCGGCCCTCAAATCCGGCCCCGCCGTCGCGCTCTTGTCAAAGCCAAAACTTCTCCACAAATCATCGTCCTCATCCGCCCACTCCTCGGCAGCAAAATACCGTGGAGGACTCCAGTCCAGCATGAAACCGCTCCGCGAGGAACTTGAGAAGCTGGAAAAAGAATATCGCAACCAGAACGACAAGCTCACATTTCAAAAGATTCCCGATATCAAGGAAGTCAAGCGAAATTGGCCGTCCGGTCGTGAGGTCGTTGTGCCTAAACCGGAGTGGACGCCAACCGGGAGTCTGGTATCCTGGGACGACGAAGAAGATGACGATGAAGATGGCAATGCAGGGCCTGCCCGAGCGCCCAGCTATGGCGGTCAAGGCCAGTACTACTGAAACTATTTATATGTATGTAGTAGCTAACCATCAACTCTTTCCAAATGAATATTCCGTTACTCCAGCATTAGACATCCAATCACACTTTCTAACAAAAATCATAAGCCATTATTGCAGTCGTCATAATCGAGAACTTTGCTATCTCGACCGACAAAGCACAAGTAATAAAAATTTAAACAAAGTCATCAATCATTTGTTGCACCTCGCCGTACTCGTTCGCCTCCATAATCTCCTCGTAGTTCCCAACGATATCTTGCCCCTTGACCACGCCGGGAAGCTTGCGGCCTTTGGATTGTCGCGCCCACAACTTCTTCGCTTTCTCGTCCGTCGCAATATCGATGGGCTCGAAAGGCACGCCATTGGCGCGCAGAACGGCGGCGAGCTTGTTTGACATCTGCATAATGTTCCGACCAAACATATTGCCGCCGGTGAATGACGTATAGAGGTATACCGTATTGCTGATGTCAATCGTAGGAGGAGCAGGTGCTGCTGCTGGAGCTGGTTCAGGAGTATCTTTGACTGCCACACTTGCAGATGGTGTCTCGATCTCCTTGGCCTTATAGGCAGCCGGGGTAACAGGTACTTCCAGTTCAACCGCCTTAGCCGCCTCCACAGACTCAGGCGCCGCAGAAGTCTTAACTGGACTCTCAACAGGCGCAGTCTCTTCTGACTTGACTTCCGCAGGTGCCTGCTGAACAACTTCAGCCTTACTCACAACCTCCGCAGTTGGCTCGGTAACAGGCACTGGCATACTCTCTTCTCCGGCCACCTCAACAGGTTCAAGTTCGGTCTCCTTGGTAGCAGCGCGAACTACAGCTTTTTCTGGTTCCTGCACAACTTCCGCGATCGATTCAGCTGGTGCCGCCGTCTCAGTCTCCTCAGACTGAGTAACAGGTTCCTCGACAGTGGCCTCGTTAATAGGAGCGGCGACCTCTGCAGTATCTTCAACAGCAATTGCTTCAGAAATTGAAGGAATCTCAGGCTCCCCAATCGTCTTAGCAGTCAACGCGGGAGTAGCAGGTTCCTCGATTTCCTTGGTAACGGTCTCCTCGGTCTCCTCAATCGCGATGGTCTGCTGCACGACAGTTTCTGGAGTTTCTTCAACAATTTCAGCTTCGGGGATAACCGGCGCCGTCGCCTCTTCCACTGGCTCGGCGATGGTCATCTCAGGAGTAGCATTCTCAGTTGGGTCTTCAACGGTAGTACGCTCCTCCGGAACAGACTGTGTCGCGGGTTCCGGGGGCTCCGCGACAGATTCCTCAACAGTCTCCACTGCATTGGCATCCAGCTCCATCGGCTTGGCTGACCCCTCAGGCGAAGACACCACGAGAGGCTCGGTAAGTGTCCCAGCTTCTGGTACCGCTCTGGTCACTATTGCAACCTCATCCTTAACCGCCCCTGCCTTAACATCGGCCTCATCCGTCGCGGCGACGAGCTCCTCAGGAAGGTTTTTGCCTGTATATTCTTCAATAACTTGCTCCAACTCCTCCGGAACCACTATGGTAGCGGGTTCAGCATTGACAGCAGCCATCTCCTCAGGGATAGATTCCCCAGTGATTTCCTTGCCCGTGAATTCTTCGATTACTTGCTCCAACGCCTCCGGAATGGGCTCCGCAGTATGTTCTTTGGTGGCGGTCGTCTCGACAGGAGCATCTGCGAGAATCGCCTTGCTTTCTGATAAATCTTGTAAATCTTTGCTTGGCGTGGTTGGCGTAGCCTCGACGGTCTCCGTTGGTGTAGCTTCAGGTTTCGCGATCTCCTTTGGTTCTTCCGGTACATCGGAGGCAATCAATACAGTGTACTCGTCAGGCCGGACAATTTCCACCACATTTCCTGATGTGGTATCCGTAATCACCTCTTCAGCTATGATCTGCTCCACCTCGGCCTCAGGATCAAGGCCATCCGTGGCCAATTCGCCGGTCAATTTCGGATCGGTTATGTCGTATTTGCTATCCTGGATGATGACGCCCTCTTTATTAACTTGCGCATATAAATCAGGCACGCTGTTGGCGATAGAAGACAACTTCGCCTCAAAATAAGACGTGTTCGATGTCGTTACTGCATCTTGCGCAGCACTACCAGCAGGCACTTCTTCGCCCTCGCCGTCGTCGTAATCGTCAATCAAATCAATCAATTCATAATCGTCAGCCTCAGCTGCCTGTGTCTCCCCCGGTTCCGGAAACTCCTGCGAATCGAGCACCTCGACCGCGTAGTTTGGGGTCGAACTAATCACAATTGTCACCTCCTCCTCCGTGGCGGCGGCACCGACTTCATCGGGAGTTTGCTGCCCGACCTTCTCAAATTCCGAAGAGACCTCGGAATCTGAGAGTGATTCTAGAGATTGCTCCATTGCGCTGTAGTGGAATTGAGATCAGCGTTCGGAACTTGCATAAACTGCGTTGCGTACGCCCCATATTTGTACAAAGAGCGACGACAAAGCGACAATTGACAAGGCAGATAGACGCACCTGTAAAAATCCGATTTCTTTTGCCCTCTTGATTTGCACGAACAGTCTGGGGCTGCGGTATTCGCGAGTTATGGGCGTGGCGAGGACGTTGTGCTCACGGACGATCCGGATCAGCGAATTGGGACTACGGATCGCACTCATAAAATGACGCGCCTGCAACGCGTTGTTGATTCTACAACTATTGAGCACAGTCTCAACCAAGATTTGCTTAACAACTCTTTTGCATCTCAACAAGTAAAGACACAGCAATAAACGCAATGCTATTTTTAAGTTCTAACAGCCATTCACTACAACAACGCAGAACTCGAACCAAAACGCATGTCTCATCATGCGCGTATATCAACACACGGCTCGCAAAATCTTTACTAGCTCACGAGTGTTCTCTAAAGCAACCAAGAGAGGGGGCATATTTACTGTCACGATAAGAGTCTAATATTAGAATGTAATCGTACTATATATGTAATTACCCACACCCATAGCCATCTCTTCCTTAACCTAGACCAGCGCCTGTCGGCTCTTGTTGTAATCATCCACCGCCATCCCGATCTTCCCATATAGGAACTGTCTTGCAGCGTCGTCCGTAATTGGCACAAATGGACCCTGTATTCCTCCCCACAGGACCAGCGCAATTCCACGTCGTTCCAAAGACACAGTCTGCAGCTGTCCAAACTGCACGTCCCACTGTGTCGTCATCGTGCGCGTATGCATCATGAGCATCCGTGTATACGTCACAATTACGACCAATTCTTCTCCTTGCAGTGCCATGTGTGCCACATAGTCTTCCGAAAAATAGTCACCCTCGTTGACCTGTTTCAACCAGGCTTGTCCGATCGCCTCGCGCTGTGAATATGGCTTGACGACCATGTCGCGTCCGATAAACCGTGGCATTCGTACGCGATCAAGGCTCTGTCCATCAAACACCGTAGTCGTGTTTCGGATACCCTCGCTGACATTGCTCGCAAGATCAAATAGTCCGATTGCAGTTTTCGTCGGTAATCCAACCAATCCGCGTCCAAGACCCTTCAAAAATCCGGCTGCTCCTTCTTTCGCACCCTCCATCGGTGCGAGAGCAATACCGGTGATTCCGCTCGTCAATCCTTCTACGAATGAACTTGCTCCGGCGGTAACACCATAGAGCGCATGACGGGGTCGATTGCGACCCCGGCTTATGCGTCGTCGATTCTGAAACTGCTCGTCTAGCGTGGCGACTGCTAGACCCTTCGATATACTGCCTGTAACCTTCGCGACACTGTCTGAAATTCCAAAAACGGACTTCTTCAAGAAACTCAAACTGCCTTTCGCAAGTCCAATGCCAAGCTCCTGCGGTCGTTCATTCATGATAAAGCCTTGGTACGGTTCGTAAAAGAAATCCATCACACCGGAGGACAAGTTATTGAAGAGCCCAACAGGATTTCCCAGAAAGTCCGCGGACCCGACAATCTTGTGCACCTGGAACAAAAACTGCTGTCCGTAATGTACCGCCATCAGACGCGTGAGCATCGACAGCGACACGCGCGCGTTGTCAATCACCAGCGCATTGAGCTGTACCGGCGCGTCGTTGATATTACCGATAGCCATAGTAAGAATATTCAAGAAGTACATCATCATGTTCGACGACGACGACGTCTTCTCCTCTGCGTTCACGCGCTCCGTCCGTACGAACGAAAGATCCATCTGCATAGGCTGGATATGCAACACTTCGAAATACATATCCCGTCCGCCGTCCTGCTGATTCGGCTCCGGAATTTCCAAAACATCGTCGCACAATCGGTCCTCCTCTTCACTACGCCAACTCGCCCCCTGAACCTTTGAAAAGTCCAAAACGGCAAACAAGAAATCCTCATCGATATCAAACGTCATCTCCTGCAACAAGATCGTCGCATACTTCACGTACAGAACACCATGAGACTCATCTTTCACGCGCGTGATCGACGCCGACAGCGTTGGATGATTTTCCATCTCCTTTGCGTTCTGCGGCACGACACTTGGGTACACGACAATCGGATAAATACCTCCAAACAACATGTTGTCAACCTGTATCCACTTCAGCTTCGTGCTCATTGTCTGATAAAGTGCCGACTCGTTGTACTTGAATTCGAATCCGCGCAGCGTAATATAACAGAGCTCCTGCATCCGCGAGTTGACAAGCGACACGCCAATGCCTTCGAAACTGATCACAGCTTTAAATGTAATATCTCCGTCATCATCGTCTGCGACCTCAAAGCCTCCAGCTCCTGTCGATGACGATGCACCACTTCCACTCGATGTCGATGCAAAACTAGATTGCGACGCGCTGAACTTCGGCTTGTACAAACTTCGACTGGCATCGTAATCCGACAACACTAGAGTCTGAATAGGTCCATCCGCGACAACATTGATATCGATAACTCCTACGCTTCCAAGCTTCATGGGCACAAGATTTCCAATCTCTGCCAGCGGCACATGTCGCTCAACTCCGCCTGCGCAAATAACCAGCTCCTTCTGCTTTGCCGCAGGATAATCCCATGAGTATGGCATAACGCTCTTCTTCGGCAACCGGTACAACAGTGGCCGAAAACGGCTGCCGCTCATCATGTTTGATATCACCTCTTCCTCGTCGTCATATGCGATGTACGGATTAGCCTGATAGAACGTAAACTCCGTGTTGCTGAAGTTTCGAATTGAGTACGGCCAATTGCTCTTCTCCATGTCGATATGCAAGAAAATTGCTGCCTCCTCTATCAAAATTTCAATCTTCAGTAGTTTTTGTCCCACACCAGGTTTCATGACTTTCACGTGCGTTCGTCCGTAGTCGGAGATGTTAAATGGCGCAGACCACGGCGCACCCTGTTGAGGAAAACTCAATGATAGCTGCTTCTGCTCGACCTGTTGCATAAAGTGGAGCGGGAACACCTCGCCAGCCTTGATCGTCATCACCGTCGACGATCCAGGCTCACGAATGCTGAGATCCTCCGTGAGCTTGTTCTTCACAATGAACCTCGGCTTGATGGTCACAATCTTAGTCAGCTTATACTTGCCCTGACCCTCCGCTACGTGGATTCCAAGATGAACCTCCCGCACGCGGTCCTCGCTCGTGATGACAACATCCGTGTCTCCGCCGATTGCGTCGAAACTCTGCGGACTACTCCATAACGACTCACCCACGCGCAGAATCGCACGATTCGTCCTGTCATCCGTGCCGTATGAAAACATCTGCGGAATCGCCCGCTTGTTCGTGCCATCTCCGTTGACATCCTCTGACTCAAAATTGGACGATGCCAGAATTGTTCCGGCTTTGATCTGCAAATCGACACCGGTTTTGTTCAAAATGATATACGGACTAAAAATTGATACTCGGAATGCGCCGCCGCTATTCGGGACCGTGCTGTATACCATTAGCTCCATGTTGACAGCGTACAAAATCCGCAACTTACTAGTAGTGCAACCGAAGATTCAACTTCTGACCGGCCTTGTTCCGCGTCGCAAACGTAACTTCTCTCGTAAACTCGTCCCCCGAATGAGCCGTAATAACCGCATAATCCGTCTTTTCAAACCCGCTGTCGCGCATATGTACCCGCATAAGCAACATATGCGACAACTTGACTACATGCACGGGACTCAACAAGCCCTTGCGCAAAAAATTCGACCACTCTTTCCTGAGGTTCTTGTCGTTGATCATAAAGTTGAAATCATACGGCAACAGGTTTTGTACCTCAATCGGCGCCGAAATACGGATCCGCATGTGTGGATACACACGTGTCAACGGCTCGTTGTGGTTGTACTCTGCAAACATTTGGAAATAAAACGGCGTCACATCCTCGCTGTTCGCAGTTGAGGATGACACATCCGGTGCGCAAGTAATATATGGTGAGTACTTGCCCAGAAAATTTCGCCAATAGAGCGATTCGTCACTCCATGCATATCCCAATCCAGCCGCAGGTCGGATTCTGAACGGCTGATCAAACATCCGTTCGATGGGAACTGCCTGTCCCTCACCGGGTACGATCGTATATATATTTGGCTTTGAAGTACCAGGAATGCCAACCATGATCTCAATCGGGATTTGCGAATTATTCTCCACAAGCAACGCTGATCGGAACGTGATGTGCTTCACTTTGTCCTCCCGCAATTTGATCTCACACACAAGTCTGTGTGCGATCTTTGTCGTCTTCGGGAGCAGCACATATAACGCCTCACCTTCCTTGTTGGCTTGAATTCGCGTAACGGCTTCAAACTTGCTGTCCTTCAAACGAACGCCAACGGTTCCATGTTGTGAGTCGTCATTCAGATTCTTCGATACTGTTAGTCCACTCCTCAAGTTGTTTCTAAGATACGAACATACCTCACGAAGTTTTCGCCAGTCGTCAAAGCGCCAAGGCACTTCCTCTCCGTCCTTGATCTCCTTCGCCATAGAGTACTGTGAGCTATCCGCATTATCAACCCACACTTGCAGCGTGAATCCTGTCATGTTCTTTATCCGATATGGCGCATTTGCATCCGGCGGCCGCGATAACAGATCACTTCCTCCTGACATCATATCAATCGCGTTGGTAAGAATCGAAATCGTCTGAGTCGTGATCGTCAACTCCAGAGTTTTCCGGGAATTGAAATTAATCGCCAAGCTCTCGGGTTCGATCGTCCGCGTCATGTGGAAACCCCAATGCCACGGCTCGATCAACGGTTCCCACGCGGACTTGGAGTAGTTGTACACGTTGACAAACATCTCGATACTCGCGTCCGCGTCCATCTCAGTTGACCAATTTCGCACGTGAATCGGGAACTGTTTGATGCACATGTCGATAAGGGGCAACTCGTGCACACCGCCAATCAGCACCAATCGCAATCCGTCAAAATCTGCGTTCAGCTCCTCTTTATGCAACAGACCAGAAGACACAGGGGGGAGTCCCGAGATGGAGCCCACGCGTGCAGCTACCAGATCTTTGGATGTCGTTGTGCGATTTGCCGATGGCCGATTTGCCTTCTTAGCAAGCTGCTTGAGCTTCTTGTTGGCAGAGAATCTCGAGTATGGCCGTTTCTGAACGGGTTTCACCTGCTCTGGCGACAATTCTGCAGCCTTATGCACAATCGACAACGCGAGTAAAATATCTCTGAGCGAAAGACGTAGTACAAGTGGTTCGACAGCCATATTGATACTCGTCTTATGTTGCAAGTTTCCGGCGTTATTGTCAATCGACAGGATCAAGTTGAAATCGTCCAAAATCCGCAGCCGATTCTCCTCAAAAAGGTCCATTCGACAGAGATAAATCCCGACCTGTCGCAATGTTAACGTAAACGCGTTCTGCTGTGTCATCAATATCTCCTTTATCCGAAGTACAACCGCCTCCGAACTCGATGTTAACGGATTCGCAATCAAAATAACCGACGCGTCGACGATTGTAATCCTAAACGAGAGTTTGCCTTGTGGCACGTCCTCGTCCTCGGGGAACGTGACGGTGTCGAGATGTGCGATCGTGCTCTCGCTGTCGTTGCTCACGATGTCGACAGGCATGGAAGAGCCTCTTTCAACCAACGTCGATCCAGAATCACTTTCATCTTCCTCGACATCCTCGTTATCAACTTGCAGCGAATCCACGAAAAAAGTCTTTAGTGCGAAGATATAATCAATCGCGAATATAAACCGTGGACTATCGATAGACAAAATAGCGGTAATATCGGTCGCGCCGTTCTCGGCTTTCATCGTCGACACGCTAGCCATGAACTGATACCCGTCATGTTTGATTGACGGCACAATCTCGCGAAACCTGTTCTTCTGATGCTGCCGGCTGTCATAAATCGTGAACGACTTGACGTGGAACTCGGATTCAATCGCATCGCTCGACAACATACGCAACTTGACATCCGTATCCGTCAATGCGAGCTTTGACAAACTTGCCGGTTGCGCTGTTACCGTTGGAGAATCAGAATCGAGGAATAACGCAACTGCGAACATCGGCAACTTGAACACGAAGTCAACCTTTGTAAACACATCGTCAGTCGGCATGATCGCCGTAGGAGTAGCAACCGCCCCACTCTTGAAACTCTTGCCGAAGGACACCGCCGCATACGACTTCGATTGCCGTCGTCGTGTAGTCTCCGTATCACGCGGGGTCTGTGCCAACGCGGCCCTTGCGCGCATATTATTCGCAGCTTCGTCGACCTGCGCTGGCGGCGCCTGGAATGTTGCAGGCAAGGTTTTCAAAAGTCCGATAATAAAGATATACTGCGACTCAGTTAAATTGAGGTTCACATCCGACAGCGATCCAACGATCTCGAGCTGCGGCCGATCAACCCCAGGAATATGCTCGACATAAACCATCTTGAACGACATATCGAGATTTTCGATCATCTGCAGTTCCTGAAGCACATTATCAGGGAAATGAAACACCGTTGTAATCCGCGTCTGCCGCAGACCGGCGTTAATCTTGTTCACAGCCGCCGATGACGCCTTCGGTTCGATCGTCAACGTGCTGAATGTATTCTGAATGTACAGTTCACCAAGATGCACTGTAACCACGTCCATACGAACAACACCGCCGCCGTCCGGATTATCAAACGGACATTCGCGCGAAAAAACTAAAATTGGTGTGCGCACGATGACGTCGAAATGAATTTTATCCGGATCCTTCATCTGCGACGCTTGATTCACCGCCGCCTGACGTGCCGAATCGTACAAGGTCTTCATCTCTGCAAATTTTGCAAGAAACTGGAGTATCCGTCTCAACGACTCGTCCACAAAGTTTATCATAATCGAGCCCGAGCGGAAGTAGATCGAAGAATTGTATCCCGGATACGCCTGGCCGAGCGTGACGGGATCGAACGTTTCGTATCGGAAATCAGCTAACTCGTCACCCTGAATCGAAATCAAGTTATTTGATGCTGCGTGGCCCGCCTCATCAATGACGTTGTCCTGCAACGCAAAGTTTCCAATACGACCGCCAACACGTATCGTCTTCGCCATGGTAAACACGCCGATGTCTGCTTGATCAATGCGCACCGTGGAAAGTCGTACGCCGTCGTCATTCAAAACCAGCACGATGCTCGACAGATTAAGCTTCAGCTTCATCTTCTCCGGTGCGGAATCAGTGGCCGTCAACACAGTCGACGCGACTTCAGTCTCGCTATCGTCGCTCTCGTTAAGCTCAATAAGCTGACTCTCATCTTCAACTGCGACGGTTTCTTCCGATGGCGACGAAAACGTGGTAGTGATGAAATCCAATAACGTCAAAATCGACTTGCGCGTAATCACAAAGTTCAGTGTTGCGATGGACACCTCAATATTCTGATCAATACCATCAAACGAGGATAAATACTCCGGCGAGTCTTTAGACACTTTGGAATACTTGACATGAAACAAATTTTTGTTCCCGGGGTTCTCCCTGAGATGATACTCCGCATTGGAGTCGTAGTACGAATCCGACGATATCAGCTTGCTAAACTCCGGTTCCGGATGCGGTTCAATTCGGTCCTCGACCGTAAGCTTACTCAGAATAATCTCGGCGTGCATGTCGTACTGACGGTTGTAAAACATTAACTCGAAATGCTCGAGAATGACATCGACCAGCAAATGACTCGTTGAGAAATCACTATCCTCGTCTTCCTCCGCCATTCCGGACGCAGGTCCGCCGCGATATAACGAACCCTGCACTTTCTCGACGGTGAAATTGAACTCGAAAGCCCGCTGCTTGTAGCTAGAATCCGGACCGCCGTCCTTCCGCTTGAATAAATCTGAAGAATGCGATCCGTGCTCGGCTGCCTCGACGAAAGTATCGTCATCGTCATCGTCATCCTCTTCATCGTGCATAAACTTTTCAATTCTAAGCCCGCGCTCGCTTTCAGACGAAAATGTAAATCCAGGACGCGCGACTTGCGTAGCGGAGACGGTGTCTTTGACCGCAGGCGCGCTGGCAGGTTCTATCGCAAGTGATTCAAACCCTTCATTGAAGCCGCCCAAATCATCTGCGTCCGTAAACGAGAGATTCGGAATCGATGAGCTGATGAGTTGCATGAGAATCTTATACTTGACATCCGACATCGACACGTGCAAAACAGGCAAATGACCCGAAACCCTGAACTTAGTCAAATTCAATGCATTCGCAACGATAGAAATCTCAACCAGCAAGTTCATATTGATTCGGTCAACGATATGGAAATGCTTATGCTTCCCAGTGTCTTCGTGCAGTTGCGCAATCGTTTCCTCGACATTCGGACCGACTAGCACCTGCGTCGACTCCAAATTCAATTGGAACTTGTCGTACATCAATGATTTCAACCGCTCGTAATCTTCCTCCTTGTATGGCGAAGATTGCTTTGCCTGGATTTCACGAAGTACACTCTTGTCTGCGAGGTTAGACACGATACTGATATGACCGGCGTCAAGAACCATGCACGGCGCGTCATGCTCAGTCAAATTCGACGGAATAATAATCAATGGCGCCTGCAGATCCATCTTCGCGTTCAAAGTCTTGTGCTCTTGCAGCGCGTACTCCAAGCCAGCACGCGTCTGATTCGTGATGCCCTCAACCGTCGCACCAGCGGCATACAACAAAGCACCGAAACTCTCCATATGAGACTTAGGCGGTTTGAAAAACTGCGCAATCTCTTCGATAAAGGTCTTGTTGTAGAAAATCTCCATGCTGCCGAGTTTCACAATCAAGCTAGAATCCGCGGACTCGTCGAGCGGATTCTTCTCAAAGCTGAAAAAGAAAAACGGATCTGGCTTGGCTTCAAGCGTCGTGTCGTCGTCATTCGAGCTGATACTATCTTCAATACCAGAAATCTGCGGGTGCGCTCCGACACCCGTCGTAGGTCGCTTCACGCGAACGATGTCCGGATATAGCGTGGCCTCCGTCGTGCCATCATGCACCTGCAGCCCATCTAAAGCAAGATCGACAAAGAAGGAATCTGGCCGCTGCAAAAAATTCATCGAGAACGTATCAAACACAAGCTGCAAAATCTCGATCGACGCACCGCGCGGATCGCGTTTTAGTGCAAAGCTGCCCATCCCAAGCGAAACCTTCAACTGCATCTTGATAGCGTCACGAGGTAAATCGAGCAGCGGTGGCGCAGGCTGCTGGTCCTCATCCCACTCGATCGCGTCATAGAGCTCTTGTCGCTGCTGATCTGTCATCACGCTGGAATCTTCACCAGATTGCTGGTCTTTCGATCCGCCGCTGGAACTCTCGCCGCCTGCGGCCGCGCCGGCACTGGCGCCGCCCCAGCCCCAGCCCCACCAGCTACTCTTCGTCGCTGTCGAGTCAGTCTTGGCTGCTTGCGCGCTGGTGATAGCTTTGAGCTTGCGCTTCTCTTTCCGTAACTCGCTCTTCGCCAACGTACGATAGAATCTGATGTCTTCAAAGGTCAGCTTCACCTCGAGTAATCTGAGCTCCTCAGCCTGCGCCGTGCTGAGAAGATTGGCCGGATCAGCGAGCGACTTGATCTTAAAAAGCTCAATATACTTTTTCCGATCGTCGCGCCGCTCCTTGAAATACGGCCATGTCCACTGCCTGCGTCGTTCGTGAATCTCGCGTAAAATGACATTCCCTGCAAACCGGAACCACTGCTTCGGATCCTCCTCGACGGTACACTTTGGTCGCAGATTCTTGAACTGCTCTGTGCGAATATAAAAATGAAACAAGTCCACCATCATCAACGCGTCGCGGTACTGGAACTCGTCGAGAATAAATCCGAGCTCGTCGAAAATCAACTCCGCCTTGGAATTCGCAATCGTCGACGCAGAGCCCTTGTGGATCGTGATCCTGCCTTCGCCTGAAACTGGTTTAAGGACGTACTGATGCTGCGGGGCCGCGGGATTAATCGTCTTCGCCTTCTTATCGTGCGGAATCAGTTTTGCGAAAGCGTCAAGCACACCGGCGAGGTCGTCGAGCGTGCTGAGTAACTCTGAGTCTGTGTTCCAATACATCGCAAGACTTTCAAGACGTGATAGTTTGTGCGTCGTGAGCGCGTTGTCCTGAATGAAAATCGGTAGCCAGTTCTGATCCGCCGAGACCGCGAGGAACTCTGCGAGCGTGATGCCGAGCGTAAACGGGTGTCCCGGTGCCGAGATCGTGTCCTCATATCTAAAGTGAATATTCTTTATCGTGATCTGTAAATTGTCTATAATCTGTGAAAAATTGTCAGCCGAAATTTTGCCCCTCACTGAGGCATTATCGCGCCGTACCTTGGTAACCAGAGACTCCGTAAAGCTCTGGTTCTTCTGCGCCTCCTCCGGGGAAATCGACGACGGTTGCGCCTGAAGTAACAACTCTGCATCCTCGAGCTTCTCGAGTTTCACAAGCTGCTTTCGTCGTTCTTCCTCTGCTTCGTCATACTACGTATGTTAGTAGGCCCATACAGCCGACGGATCCCAACCACAAACACACCTCCTGGTTCGCCTTAGGAACAGCAAGTAGATACACGTCCTCGATGAACACCTTGACTGGTTTATTCTTCAAATTCGACCACGGGATCTGCAATGTTAGTTCACCTAGGTGGCCCTGGAGGATATCAATTGGCAAGCGGAACTTGTCAAGCGCCTGTGTAGCAGTTAGCGAAAGGTCTAGATACATACAAAAGTACTACAAACCTCCCGCTTGAGTTCGAGCTTCCGGAGCTTGACGTCGCCACTCCATATGCCGATGTTGAGCTGCTTCGGATCAAAGTTCTTGACCTAAACACAAAACACATATTAGAGGGTCGATTCGCATGTACCTACGAATGTAATCGCCCAAGTTAAGACTTATCGCATACATAAGCACCCTAGAATAGAATTAACATCAGAATCTCACGATAGCGCGCGCAATCGCGTGGGTAGTCTGCGTTTCAGCATTGCGATAACTCCCAACCCGTGCTGCAGCAAGCGTTCGCGATAACGAAGACGGAGAAACGCACCAAGAATCGGTTGAGCAGCGAGGCCACAAGACCTTCAAGCATGCTGGATGCGCTTCACGGACGGTCCGTGAGAGAATAATGGACGCGACTGCTCTCCGTGGTGGTGTGGTGGTGGTGAATTACGGTGACAGTCGCAGGTTCAAGATGATCATCGTGGCAGGGTACGCCCTAACCTCACGCACATGACGTATTGGTTGGGCATTGCCCCCTATCGTAATCTACCTTTAAAATCGTGCTTTCCCATTTGCGAGTGATGAATTAAGCCGTGCACATACTACATACAGTCCAATAGCATATCAACATATGCACAAACGCCAAATTACAACCGACAGTTCAATGCGACGCCCACTCGCGCTCGGTGAAGAACCACGGCACTTTGTGTCCGAACTCCGTTCCTTTCGTGTGCATCGGCACCGGTCTGTTCACTATTAGTAATAGTCTCTGGATGTGTGTGAATCGAAAAGACTTACACCGTGCCACTAAATGACTCTTCCACGCTCTTGAGAGCGATGCCGGATGATCCTGATGACGGGCCGACAGTATTCAATGGTACCCGCAACAGCACGCCACACTCCCAGTTCCTACTACCATCAGCACTCCTCCACATCATCTCGCCTGCGAATAGACATACCGTAGATTCAGTTTCATCCGCTTCGATAACTGATCATTAACCAACTTCCCCCATGCCGACTCCGACATATTTGCACTACCGACATAGGCAAGCGCCATCGACCGCACCCCGTCGGCATCGATCACAGGGTTCTGAAACCGAATAAACATCACCTTATCATGCATCAAACAACCGTCGCGCACAGACTTCGCGTCACGCACAATCTCCTTGGGAAACGCAGGCCGTGTCCAGAAACTCCGGTTAAAACATATCGTACCAGCAGATCCAAGACCACCTTTGCATGCCGCCACTGTGTCATGCGAGGGGAAGTATACACGTAGCTTGCTTTTAACCAGCGAGAACAGCGAATCACTTGACTTTGGCGGTCGTGATATCGATATCTGTGCGCCGGTCGCGGCTTGATATATACTCTCAGCGAAGATCGGATTCACGCTGCCGAGCGAGGATATAAGGTAATCCACCTCTGCCGGTGCACCAACGCCACCAAATGACCGCACAGCGGTAGATAGTGACGGATAGCCCGTCCGCCAAATCGCACGCTCCTCTCTATGCTCGCCACCGATGGAATGCACGAAGCGCACGTTCTCGCAATTCGCCCAGGACACCTCTCTCCGCAACCGTTGAAGGATATCATCAAACATATCTTGTGCCTCGAGGAAATATATCAGCGACAACGCAAACTCCGGTAACTCGCGGGTCCCGGTCACGACTAACGGAAAATCATGGATGTACATGATATTCTCCAACACTCCGGCGCCCTCGCCCCAATCGTAATGCGTGAGATTTGCGGATGGAATACAAACTCGGAGATAGCTATCGTAGAATAGAAGCTGCACCTTCGAATGCATACAGTTGATCATGCCGTCCATATTCGGCATGCACACGCGCACGTTTGGTACCTCCTTGAACATACTCCGCGTCTGTTCCTGCACCTGCGCGCCCTTTGCTGCAACTACGAGGACCATCCTTGTGCGTCCGAGAAAGAGCTTGTCAAATATCCACTCGAATTCCCACTGAAACGCCGAGAGCACCGCAGTTCTGAGCTTGGTCGGCTGAAGAACTTCATTAATCGTAATATCGTCCCCATGGCGCGCATATCCATTCACCGCTGTCTTCTTCACTACTCCTCGCGGGTACGGAATGCGCTCAATAAGATCTTCCCGCATCCGCTTCGTGTCCGATCCAGATTCCATCTCCATCGTCGCGGTACTCCGCGCTCGATTCACCGCCGCCGCCGTTGTCCGAATAGTCGACTCGATACTCGTATCATCCGGACTTGCACTTGACACCTCCACTGGCGCATCGCCGCTGCTCTCGGGACTCGACGAGATCTCGTAAGTCTCGATCAATTCTACCGAAGGACTGCGTGGCCGCTTGGGACGCCCGCCGCCGTCGGCTCTGGATATTCGGAGGAGCCGTTCGCGTTCCATTGCAGCGCGGTCCATAGACGCGAGGAAAGAAGGTTTCACGGTTTTCTCTTCCATGCTGTATGTTGTAGTGTTGTGGTAATAGTGGCTATAGCGGTGGCGATGGAGATGCCAATGGGGAATAGACGGAGAACAACACAGTGCGGTGACTCAGATCGATTTTCCTGCACTATCGCCACTCCAAACCAGACAAAAAATACGCAGAAAATCACTAATATTCTTATTCAAGAAACTGAAATCTACTCTGTCAAATGTATAGAAATCCTTCAAGTCCGCTCTGTTGAATCCTCTCATCCAAAGCGCGGGTAGTTCCCCCAGAAAGTCCTCCCAGTCTCAAGCACTGCCACCACCACGACACATTAACCAACACCATGGCTGGTCGTCCCCCAACAGAGACCGAACGCAACCAAGAAGCGACCGTGTACGTCGGCAACATTGACGACCAAGCTACCGATGCTCTGGTATGCTACTTTCCTCGTCTCAATACCATTCAGCACTAACAGTCCAGATATGGGAGCTCATGCTGCAAGCCGGCCCTGTTGTGAACGTCCACCTCCCCAAAGACCGTGTTACCCAACAACACCAAGGCTTTGGCTTCTGCGAGTTCCAGACCGAGCAAGACGCAGACTATGCCACAAAGATAATGAACCAGATTCGTCTCTTCGGCAAACCTATCCGCGTGAACAAGGCTTCTGCAAACAAACAGCGTCTCCTCGACGTCGGCGCGGACATCTACATCGGCAACCTGGATCCGCTCGTCGACGAGCGCATTTTATACGAAACTTTTTCTCGGTTTGGGACGCTCACGACACAGCCCAAGATCGCGCGCGACGATGCAATGCAGTCCCGAGGTTTCGGCTTCGTCTCGTTCGATTCGTTTGAAGCCTCTGACGCGGCGATCGAAGGCATGAATGGCCAGTTTTTAATGACGAAACCATGCACCGTTACGTACGCATTCAAACGAGACGGCAAGGGCGAACTCCATGGCGACGCAGCCGAGCGGCTACTCGCGGCACAGGCAAAGAAAAACAACTACTCGCTTCAAGCCGCCATCAGCGGCACCTAGCATTATTGGACCCATGTAAAAATATCTCTAAAAGTACACTACCAATACGCGTGATGTGCACTACAACATCCGCGCTGTAAACTTGTAATTCAACCCCATCGTAACCGATCGGTTACATACGACCTCAACCCCAGCCTCGCCAACGAGCAATATCATAAGCCTCGCTACCTGGCGCGCGTCTTGCAATCCCGAATGCTCGCGCCCCTCAAAAGATAGTCCCCACTTCGCCAACATTTCCGGCAAGCGCCGGAATGTCCGCTCCTTGAAATGTTGTCTGAAGAGCAGTTTCACGTCCACATAGTGTCCGTTCATGTACGGCGGTAACCGCACCGCATTAATTTTGCACGAGCGCAGACAGAGAAACCGCTCGATATCAGCACGGCCGTCGGTTACCCACGTGTAATTCTTTCCGACACTCTTCGGCCACCCTGCAGCGGGCATTTCGCCCACGCGCGGTCGCGGTACGAGCTTATCGCCGTGCTTGAGTATGAACCCGTCGAGCATGCGCATAGCCTCCCTAAACGACGGCGAGGTGCTGAGCATTTCCGTCGTAATTCCGGTTAATTCCGTGCATGCTGAAGTCAGAGGTGCGATGGTAGGTCTGACAAAGGTGTGGAACTCGTCGACAATCTCGAGACGTGCGAGGTCAACCAGCACGCACGGCAACTCGATGACCTCGTGCGTACCTCTAGAGAATGGCACTTCGGGCTCAAACGTCGCTTCGATGTCCATACAGAACAAATATCGTCTATTTCAATGAGTACAGCGCCCATACGGTATCATTCAACACGTACATTTTATCCGCAACAACGAGCTTCTCAAGCACGCTGCTCAGAGCATCCACATCCGCGGCGTCTGGCGTGCCCACTGCCGCAGGCAAATCGTGCTTCTCAGCTACTGTCGTGGCTAACATGTCGTGTGACCATTGCAACTGTGAGAATTCTATATCGTGCAAGACGAAATGCTGAACTTGGAGTGAGAAGTCGGGGAGCTGGGTTGCGATGGTGTCGATGCTGAAGCGGGCCAGGGAGGACTCCTGAATATCTCAGGGGTCGAGCTCTTCACCTTCGCATTTTTAATGACTATTGCCGCGGTCTCGAAAGACGCGATAGGGTCTATATCCTCGAAGGAATGGTTGCATTTCTTTGTCGTCGAGGCATGATAAACTACTGATACGGCAGTGGCGGTGCGTTGCATTAGTATCGACGTTGCGGAGCCCTCCATCGTCATCTTCACCATTCCCTTCCGTATCACACGCCCTCATACACATACAAACCACCGAAAATCCCGTATGTAGAGAGTTCTAATCTTTTCAAAACCCAATCGTGCATCTTCATGTTCTGCCGCATCATCGCCCCAGGACGCTCATCACGCTCTCGCACCTCGCCCACCCCGCCAAAAATTTTCAATACCCCGCCATCCCACTGCGTATCGGTCATCACTTCCCTGCCATTAACACCACATCTCCATGCCACCACCTTCTCTCACCACATCCTACATCTCCATTGGCGCTGCGCGCGTCCCGTCTGGCGCGTCGGTCTCTCCATCCAGTATCGTCGCGTACGCAGCGGATCGCTACGTCGCTCTCTGGCGGCCTTCTGTGAGCTCCCTTCACTTTTCACCTTGATTGCTGTGGGTGAGGCAATTGTTAACGAGTGTATAGGACGAAAAATGTCGCGTACGGACCTTGTTGAAAGGGCATCTGGCGACCGTGAAAGTGGTGCATTTTGTCGCGGACGATGTACTTGTATCCGGTAGCGTCGACGGTGAAGTACGAATCTGGCGGCATACCACACCAATCTCCAGCACCACCACTGCCGACGACGAGGACGAATACGCCTTCGAATGTACCACAACACTCACCTTCCACACCGGCGCAATCCAAGCCCTTTCCACCACTCCGGACGGCGCATACCTAGTCGTCGGCAGTAGCGACGCAAACGCATCGGTATGGTACCTTCCCGACCTGACCACCACTGAGAAACACCTTCCCCGGAATGTGTTCACCCTGGACGCGGGGAATTTTCCACTCTGTTTTGCTATCGACGTACTTTGCGACGGAGAAGAGACAGGGGGGGAGCGGATATATATCCTCGCAGTCGGAACTACGAGCACCAAGATCTACATCTACATCACGACCTCACTCACACCGCTGTCACTCCGGAAAGTCGCTGTCCTAAGAGGGCATGATGATTGGGTACAAACACTTGCTTATAAAAACTTCACAACACCCGAAGGCGCGCTCTCGCTATACCTCGCATCCGGAAGCCAAGATCGCTACATCCGACTATGGCAGATCCAGACATTAACACAATACAAAGAAGCACAACATAAAGACTCGCTCTTCATCGCGGACTCATTGCTCACATCGACTATGTACAAGTTCACTACCGCGGGGGAGCACGATTATGTGATCTTGTTCGACGCGTTATTGATGGGTCATGATGACTGGATATTATCCTTACAATGGCATCCTGCGCCTAATCGCTTCGCTCTAGTTTCCGCGTCAGCAGACTCCTCGTTGATCATATGGACCCCAGACGCTGCTTCAGGTATCTGGGTCTCCTCCGCCCGTCTAGGTGACGTTAGTATCAAAGGCTCCTCCTCCGCAACCGGCTCCTCCGGCGGGTTCTGGACAGCACTCTGGAACGCCGTCTCCAACGACGAGTTCTGGGTTGCGACTATCGGAAAGAGTGGTGGCTGGAGGGTATGGACCTGCGCCGACGCGGAGTTATCTTCCTGGACGCCCCGTCTTGCGGTTACAGGCCACGCGCGCGAAGTTACATGTGTATCATGGGAACCAAGCGGTGAATACCTACTTACGACAAGTTTAGACCAAACGACCCGTTTGTTCGCGGAGTCATTGTCCCTGGGATGGTACGAGTTCGCGAGGCCGCAGATTCATGGATATGACATGTTAACGGTCGTCTCCCTGACATCGACGACGTTTGTAAGCGCGGGCGACGAGAAAACATTACGAGTTTTTGAAATGCCACGAGGTGTCGCGCTGGTGTTACGAAAGCAATGCGGATTTTCTGTGGCCGACGGCGACGACGAGGAACAAGCTGAAGAAATGCTCGCCGACGCTGCTAATGTGCCCTCACTCGGTCTCTCTAACAAAGCCATCACCAACACGACCCCCACTGCCCCTGCAGACTACGAAGAGACTGACGATCATGATAGCGCACCTACTAACACCCCCCTCAAAACTCTCTCCGACCTAACAACGCCCCCTTTCGAATCAATACTGCAACGCCATACCCTCTTCGCAGAACGCGACAAGCTCTACGGACATGGCTACGAGCTTTCCTGCGCTGCTGTGTCCCACTCCGGAACACTCCTCGCGACAGCATGCCGGGCTAACACACCCGCTCACGCCGTGATCCGGCTATTCGACACGCACACCTGGCAGGAGTGTACGCGGGGAATGTGTTCACCCATGGAAGAGGCGCACAGTTTGACCATCACTGCGCTGCGATTTTCATCTGATGATAAGTTTTTGGTATCAGTTGGACGTGATCGTATGCTGGCGGTATGGGAACGCGAGGACAGCACTGAGGGGGTGACTTACAAACTTACCTTCTCCGCGCCACGCGGACACGCACGGATAATATGGGACGCAGCGTGGTGCCCCGACATTCCCCTCTTCGCGACGGCGTCGCGCGACAAGACAGTCAAACTATGGTCTCCGTCGACGGATACTTGCGTCTGGAACTGCAGCGCGACACTCCGTCCGGGCACAAACGGCGTCACAGCCGTCACCTTCACACGCACACCCGCCGGGGCAACAATTCTAGCCGCCGGTCTCGACGACGGTGGGGTCGTGCTGTACAGCATCGCTGACAGTCCTACGATATCAGCGGCGTCACTAGTCACCCTCCCCACCGCTGCAGCGCCGTGCCGTCGCATATCGCAACTCGCGTTCCGGCCGCACTCCATCCCCACGCAGCTCGCCCTCGCAAGCGAAGACACCTCCGTGCGCCTCTACACCCTGGCCTTGCTCGATAGCTAGTCCTCCATGTACATCTTCCAAATCAAAATACGACACCGAGATTTACACACTCGCCGCACGCTAACCACCCCTGGCTAGCTCCAACGCTCTGACGCCACGCGCATAAGGGACGCGCAAGCGCCCCGGAAGGGATGACAAAAATCACGTGTATTTTGGAATTCCGGACAACAAGGACCAACAAGATATCGCGAAAGGGGAGACGTAAATAAGACTCCGGCAGAAGATACTAATACAGATGGTGGTGTGTGGACAGTGCTGTCCTGTATAGACATTATGTATGCAAAAAGGTGGATATTTGGTTGTGAAGGAAGAGGGGTTTACGCCTTAACGTTCTGCGCCTGCGCCTGGCTCCGGCTCTTGTTCTCGAGCTCGACCTTTGCGTACCACGCGCCACCGACGAGGGTGAGAATGATGCCGATCGCGTTCATGGGGGTGACGGCAAGATGGAAGAAAATAATCGCCAGCACAATGGTGAGGATTTGCTTGACATTGGCCGCGACAGTCATGGTCAACGCGCCGGTCTTCTTGTTGGCGGTGAAGGACACAACGTTCAAACCGAACGCGATCGCGCCGTTCAGCGCGAGCTTGAACATCATCTCGCCCGACATGGAGTAGCTGCGCAAGTTGGAGAGTTCGCCAGTGAAGAACGCGTAGATAAGGCACTGCACGAACGCGAGGGGCGACATGCGGAAGAGCAGTTCGAGGGGGGAGAGACGCAGACGGCCGGTCTGCACACGGTTAGTCACGACCGTCTTCAGAGCGGCGAGGAACGCGCCAAGGAGAGTAAGAATGAAGCCCATGGTGGTGAAATAGTAGTCGCCCGCAGTCGCGAAACCCACGCCCGCGACAACGGGGATCAGAGAGACGTAGGTCATGGCGGAGTACACCTTGCGGAAGAACACGACGTAGATGATGACGGTGAAGAACGGAGTCATTGCGCGCACGATCTGATGAAATGGTACGGTCACAAGATTCAACGATACGTTCGAGATCGCGATATTGATCGTGTACAGCAGCGAAAACAGAAACAGCGTGAGGTTCTCACGGTCGGTAAGTGCGGTCAACGTGAACGCGCCGCGCATGTAAAAGTACAGACACCCTAGCGTGCCGCAGAGTGTGTGAATACCCGTAAGCACGTACGGAAAGGGAAAATTTCCCAACACAGCTTTGTTGTACAACGTGAGAGCGAGGTTGAAGAAAAAGTAGATCGCAAGCCACTTGTACTTAGTCGAGAGCGAGTCCGAGGGTTCCACTGGCGCGGTGGGCGTGTGCAGCGGCAGGCTACCTGTGGCAGACATTGTGAGGAGCGAATGACAAACGGCTAAGGAGGTGAGTCAGAGGGTCAAATTGCGCAGGAACTGGCGGGAACAGGGTCCTGGCTGCAGGGAGACGCGTCTGGTGAAGAGCGGTTGTGTGGAGGCGGCGAAGAGAAGGGAGAGCTCGCAAAGTGGCTGCACGCGGCTCATGCCAAAACATTGCGTGTTTATGCCATGGGCACGTGATATTACTGTCTACTTTAGGCAACTGCTTCCGCCACTGCGAGTATGTGTGCGAACGCGTCCTCCAATGCCTTCTCACTCCCCCACGCACTCCCCGCGACAACACGCACACATTCCTTACCGTCCACCTTCGCTCCCGTCACAAAGAACCTGCCTTCCCTGTTCACCGTTTCCACCAGCTTCTTCGTCTTCCTGTCCGCCTCCTCTTCATTCCCCCCCACCATCCTAAACACCGTCAATCCAAACCGCGGCGTCGCCAAAATCGTAAATGCATCGCTCCGCTCTTGCACTCTCTGCGTGAACTCGCCGCCCCGCATCAGCGACCGCCGAATATGCGCGCGCAACCCATCTAACCCGTAACTCCGCATCACAAACCAAATCTTCAATGCGCGGAATCTCCGCCCTAGCGGAATCTGCCAGTCGCGGTAATCAATAACAAGCCCGGATGCCGACGCCGCGTTGCGATAGTACGACCTGTCAAGCGACAAAGCCGAAATCAAGTCATCACGTCTGCGCACGTATAAGCAGCTCGCATCGAAGTTGACGAGAAGCCACTTGTGCATGTTCACGTCGAAGGAGTCAAAGTATTCGATACCGCCGCCATACTCCGCACAGATCTCGGGACACACCAACGCAGCGCCCGCATACGCAGCGTCGATGTGGCCCCACAAACTCTTCCGCGTAGAGAGCACCTTGCCAACCTCCACCAGTCTGTCAACAGCGCACACGGCGGTCGTTCCCAGCGATGCGGTGACAAAAAATGGCAGCCACCCTTTCTCATCACAGTCCTTCAACGCCTTCTCAAGCGAAGCACCAGTAAGCGCGTACTCTTCCTCCTTCGTCGTTGGAATTGCCATGAACCTGCAGCCTGCAATCAGTGCGGCCTTGTGCGTCGACGAATGCGTCTGATCCGACGCGAGCGCAACAAGTCGTCCGCGCGCCGCCGCCATAACCTCCTCCCTTTCCGTCTCATCTTCAACCCCGGCAGCAACGACTTCTCGCAAAAACCGCTCCCGGGCTGCCACCATCGTCGTCGCGACAGCCTCAGACGCAGACCCTTGAATCACACCGCCACCCTCACCCCACGACAAAAAGCACTCCGGCAAGTTCATCGCTTTCGCAAGCCAATCCAGCACGATCGTTTCTAACTCCGTGACCGCTGGCGAGCAGATCCAATTAAACGCAGGCGCGGAGAACGCGGCCGAGTACAATTCCCCCAGCATACTGGGGTAAGACGTGTTTGCTGGGAAAAAAGCGAGAAAGTTTGGTGATTGCCAGTGCGTTAAACCTGGCATGATGTATTGATCGAAATCTGACTGGATGGCGGCCCAGGATTCCGGCGCGGTGGGCATTGCCGTGGGAAGGTCTTGTCGCAGGTACCCCGGACTCACCGCGGACACGACCGGGCGCTCCGCCAGTGTTTTGTAGTAGTCGATGACTGTAAATTAGCATCGCCAGATAGAAGATACAAGCGACACTTACTATAGTCAATTGACTCATGAGCGGCCTTTCTATACGCCTCCGCGTCCATTTTGGTGGGGTGGTGAACTCGCGATAACGCTCGCGGAGCACTTGCAACCTCCTCCCATCTCACCACCGCACAATGACACCCTCACCATCTCCAACCCCCTCCGACACCCCCGTGCCACCCTTCGTCGTCTCGATACAGCCGTATGTCGCATCCCACACGTATGGATTCCACCCACCGTCATTTTTCACAACACCTGAGGTTCAGGCCCGTATAGAGCACAATCGTCTGCTCGACCGGGGATACATGGACAAATCCGTCCTCGCGATTCTTGCGACCGAGGCGACGAAGGATATGTTTTCCGCATACGAACTTGTGAATTTAATACACGTTCCGTGTGTACGGGAAACAGTGGCGACGGCGTTGAGCATCGGCAGCATCACTGGCGCCGTCTCCTGGATCTCCTCACGTACAGTCTCTCCCCGGTCCTCTAGCACTTGCCCCAGCTAACGAAACAGGCAACATGCGGCGGTCACAGATTCTCTTCCTTGTCGCGTCAACATTCGTCTCTCTCCCCGCCTTTCTCTCCTGCAAACAGCGGCGCGGCCAACTCACTGCGCTCTCCGACCTCGCGGAGATGGTCAACGCGAAGCGCGCGAACCCGACCCCCATCGAGGACATCATCAACACCGAATCCAAACCTCCCTCATGACCTCATGACCAAAATATTATTACAAATTATTATATACTACTGTAAATATCATCTAACTCCGTACAAGTCCCATCTCCTCGCTCTTCTTCCCCGCCGCGTCCAATGTGCTCACGTACACCGCGTACTTTGACTGCTCGCGCTTGAGGTATTGCATACGGCGCGCCCAGTTTCCTGTCGCTTTCTGCGACACGAGACTTCCCCGAGGCAGTTTCCCCACGACTTCCTTCCGGGCCACCTCATGCGTGGCGACTTCCTCTTTCAAAGCAGCAAGCCGGGCGGATAATTGTGCACGTTGCGCTTGTTCGGAGAGTGTGCTTGATGCAAGACTGGATGCGGGTTCGGTCCAGTCCCGTACGGAAGCCGGTGGATGTTCGAGGACAGTCGCGCCCCATCCGTACTCGGCGTTGCTCACGGCCCCCGGCAATGGCTCCTTCGACACGCGTGCAGCCCAGTAATTGCACGTCGAGATAAACTCGTCCGCGATCTCGCTCGTGCCCGCACGAAACACATACGTTGTCCCGTCCGCGGCGGTCACAGCAAACACAGTACTCTCCGCACCGCCTCGCGCAGCAGCAATGGCATTGTAATAGCCAGCCGTCGCGTGCGTAAGCGACACGCACAATAACATATTCGCGTTATGCGTCCAATTGCCATCCCCTACCGGTTCATTCGGCGCAACCTTCCTCCGCGCGTTGCGCGACTCGAATTGGTACGTCATAAAACACCCACGTTGCACAACGGCGAATACCTCGTCCCATTTCTTCGCCTTGTAAAGCGACATGCGCGTGCCGTCCTCCGCACGTTTCTGCTTGACGATCCCTTCCTTCGCCCACGGCGCGCCGAGAATCTCCAGTTCCTCGTCAATCATGGCGAGCACCGACTTGCCATCGCTAATGGTGGTGTGTGCGAAGGAGGACGCGCCGTCGTCGTCTTCCTCATCTTCATTGGCGCAGAGCAGTGAAGCGGTTTTCGTGGCCTCTTCCTCCTCCTTCATGATCACATGCGCCAGCGCGCCGGTGAGACCGGCCTGCATGCCCGAACGGTGGTCGTCGGTGGATACGCGCGCGGGGAGATCAAAAACGTTGTCGAGACTCAGTCTGCTGGCGGTGAGTGACGAATTGCGTGACAGCCCACGCTGCATAGTGCCCTCGGGAACCGACGTGATGCGCTCGTCATCATCGTCAGTGCGGGGTAGCGGCAACGCCGTCTTGCTCACGGCGGTGTAGGTATTAAACAGTATAATTTCCATGACGTTTACCCATGCGCGGGGATCTGTTGCGCAGGAGGGTCCACCGGAGACGAATGTCTTGTCGTCCGCGACGATGCTGGGGGTGTTAAGCCGGCGAATATCGAGCGCGAGACTTTGTCTGCGCGAGAGCGTGTGGCCGACAACAGACACATGTCGTCCAGGGCCAACGGTATCGTCGCCGGAGCTGCTAGGGTGACCGTCAAGCGCGGCCAATGGCTCGACGAGCACACTAATCGCGTCGAGAGTGCCCGTAACAAACTGCGTACGCGTCATTTTGCGCTGCACGGAGCTGTCGGTGTAGTGCAGGTCTGTGTTCAACAACACAATTGAGTACGCAAGCGTGTACGCCGCGTCTGTGGAGTAGAAATTGTGCTTTGGGTTGCAGTGGCACCAGCGGACTGCGAACGCTTCGAGGATGCGCTCGATGTGCTGTGCCTCGCCGCGGAGGTATATGCGCGCGCAGAGCAGCCGCAGCGCGGTGAGGATGCTGATGTTATCGAGCTGGAAGTTGGCCATGTAGACAGTCCTCGCCGACGCGCGCCCGGCGTCGCCGAGCCATGCGGTGAACTGGCGGACGGAGACGGAGGAGAACTCGCCGGCGTAGGCGAGTAGCGCCAGCTCGACCTCTGCCGCAGAGGCGGCAGCGGCAGCGGCAGCCGCGGTGAGGGCACCAGACGGCGAGTCGACGCGGGCGGGGGCGTTAATGCTGGCCGGCATTTCTGGGGGAGCGGAGGAGAACGCGTCGTGGGCGGACGCGGTAGTTGTAGGGGCGGGAAAAGGGGCATCGCGGACGGCGCCAGGGGCGCGAATAGGCGAGCCGCCACGGTCGGCTTGCGCCAGGGACTCTGCGGACGCGGACGTGGCGAGACGCAGCGAACGGGTGGGCGAGAGCGCGGAAGTGGACGCCGTGGCGGCGGGTGTGACAGAGGGCGTGGGTGGTAGAGGGGGCGCGGTGGTGGTGACGGAGGTCTGGTGTCGTGGTTAGTTGTCGAGTCCCCTGATCACACACTTCACTGAACTCGCACCTTCTGTCGCCGAAAAAAGCCGGACGCGCGCTTCGATGCGGTTGTAAGCGCGCGCCGCGATGCCGGTGCCTCGTCCTCGTTCTCTAGTGGCGGCGAAGGCGGCATGACCTCGTCCTCCTCTTGGTGCCGCTGAAGCCCGGTGAAGTAGTCGCCGTAGCCGCCTGTCTCCTCGTCGTCGTCGCGCTGCAGAACCAGCTCCAGCACGCGCGCGTACTCAGACTGCTGCGTGCTCATGTAAAACCGCCCCGGTAAATAAACCCCACACACGCAACGCGTCTTTTCGTCGGCAACGTTGCGAGCAACAATACAGTTACTAAAACAGGAAACGGTGTAGCTCACGCGATATTCAGGCATCACCACATGAGCTGCTCACGTGACGTGAGCTGCTCACGCCGGCGTCTCCTCCCATACTGCAATTTCACCACCTTCAGCACTTTCTTGAGCACGATTCCACCCTGGCGCGCCTCCGCAAAGTCGTCGCCGGCATTCTCTCCCCCGGCCAGGACGGCCACGCAGTACCTCCGTCTCTGCCCTCTCCCGCGCGCCGCCGCCCTACCCTCCCCGCCATCGTCCCCCCGCAGAACCCAACCACGCGCAAGAGCTTCGCAAGCATCGCCTCTGCCTCCTCGTCATCGTCTTCAGTCGGCACCGCTGCCGATCCCAGACTCTCCTACGTCGCCGCACTGGCTGCAGGCGACCTCTCACAAAAGTTCCTCGCCCTCGACACCTCAGACTCCGACCGCACGCGTGCCGCCATCCGCGACGACATTGGCCACGGGAGATGGACACTCCGCGTCGCTCGCGCTGAGCACATCCGCAATCGCTACAGCGTAGGCCCATTCCCACTTCTTCCCCCTTTTTGACCCCACTGACACTTCAGAATGTCCTGCCGTGGGATCACAACCGCATCCGCCTCCGCGTCCCCTCACAATGCAATGACTACATCAACGCATCCCCCATCGTGCTCCACGCGCCCGGTCTCACACCGCACAGCTACATCGCGACACAAGGTCCCACCCGTGCGACGGTTCCGCATTTCTGGCAGATGTTGGCTGCTGAGACCTCGGGGGACACCGCGGTGATTGTGATGCTCACGCCCACACATGAAGGGCATCGCGAGAAATGTGCAAAGTACTGGACCGAGTCGAGCACGCTTGGCACGATGTACTCCACCACTGGGTTTCAATGCAAGCTCACGCTGTGTTCAATGCACCACGATGCAGAGGCAAACTGCGCCGTGCGCACGTTCACGCTCGACACTCTTGATGGGCACATTAAAACCGTCTACCACCTCCTCTTCGACAGCTGGGGCGACTTTGCGACCCCCGTACCAGAGCATGAAGCGCATCTCGCGCACCTCTGTGCGCTCGCTCATAGACTCAACACATCTGCATCACCCCTCATTGTGCACTGCTCCGCCGGCGTCGGCCGCACCGGCACCTTCGTCACCATTGACTTTCTCCTCTCCTGCATCAACAATAGCACGCCTGTGTCATCACCAATCCTCGAAGACGACCCGTTCCTCGTCTCTTCCGCACAGGTACTCTACCCTTGTACCACTATACCCACCTCCGCCGACGACCCCATTTTCGACACCGTTGCGATGCTGCGCACACAACGGATGCTCATGGTCCAGAATATCACGCAGTACGCGTTCATCTACAAGATCCTTAAAGCCGCCCTCCTCGAGCCCTAAAAATAACAGTATATAACAAATACACACTACCTCTACAAGTTACGTCTTCTTCTTTTTCTTCGACGACTGAAACGCACTATCCGAACTCCGCTTCTTGATGACCGTGATCTTGCCCGTCGGTGGAAGCTTTGGCCGCTGATTCCGTTGCTTGGGAGGCAATTCCTCGTCCTCAAGCAACGCACCGTGCTCGCCCTCAAACTTCTCGAATCGCACCATAAAGAACGGCTGCAGTAACCCAATCTGCTTACCCACCCGCTCCCGCGTAAGCGGCTCAAACGGCGGCGCGCTGGCGAGCTTACTCTCCTCTACCGGTGCAGCCTGCACGCTCGAGTTGACTTGCAACCTGCTCTGAATCAGGTGCAGCGCGACCTTGAGTGACACACCAAACTCTGTGTCAAGGCCGAGTTCCTTCAACCCCAAAAAGTCCTCGCCGATCACATCCGAAAACCCGCCGGATATAAACTCCTGGCTACCATCGTCAAATTGCTTATCCGCGTTATCGCCCGACAGCGCTGGCCTCAGGTAGTCCGCCAGCGACGAACTAAACCGTTCTTGCATATCCTTCAACTTCATGCCGAACCGATCGATATCATCGCGCACATACGTTTCCAGATCATCGAGGTTATACGTCCCGTTCTCGAAGAACGTCTGCAGAATCACGTCCTCCATGGTATACCGCCTTGCGCCACGCGTCGACTCCATGTACAAACACAGCGTGCGGCCGAGTCGTTGCATGAAATCACCGGCTAGCGCCGTTAACCCCTCCAGCGCGAGCATTTCCACGTCTTCGTATCCCGTGTGCATCGCAAGCTTCGCGACAGAGCGTTGCAGACATGCTTCAGCTACTTCCTTGCTCATGTCGGAATGCCCTGGTAACCGTGATTCCGCGTCGATATCTTGTTCAACGAGCTTCGCGGGGTTGTAGCCTCGCAGTTGTGACGCGTAAAGATGTGAATGCTGCTGCATGCGCTTGATAACAGAAATCTTGGAACACACCTTCCGGATCTCTTGTAGGCGTGCCAAATTCGCGTCGACGCGCTTTACAAGACCGCCCTTTGGTCCCAGAAACGGGGAATACTCAGAGTTCCTGCACACATTAGTACGCACCACTACACACTCACATGCAGAAAACTCACAGGTCGACCGCAATCTCGTGCTCCTCCTGCCGCAGCGCCTCAAGTTTCTCGCTCACGTTCCACGGCGCCTCCGGCATTGTCGGAATCACGTCATATACAAACTCACCTTCCAACGCATCCTTATCTTCCTCCTCTTCCAACTCCCGCTTTTCACCGTCGCCCTTTGCGTCCTCGTGGTCGAGGTCAACCACGTCCACTGACATATCCCGTTTCCGGTGCGCTTCGTCGGCTTGCGCTTCTGCTTTCGTGCGGATTGTAATGTCGGGCATAAGCGGTATGAGCGCCAACGTCTTCTTCTTCATTGCGGCGGCGTGTTTCCGTAGGTAATGGTTAGGATCCGTGTTGAACTCAAAGCAGTTATTCCAGATCAACATGATGTCGTACACAAACTCCTGCTTACTCCGGTACTGATACGCTTTCAACTTCTTCATTACCGTACCAAGATCCATCGGGGTCTTGATCACGGAGAAGTAGTTCGGCGCGTCGCGTTTGTTGACCTTGTTCAAGAAAGCGGCAGAGTGCTCCGTGTACGCGCGCAGCTCGAGAACAACCTTCTCCGCGGCCTCGTAGAGTTCCTCCTGTCCGATGCGTTCCTCACTCGCCCACTTTGACCGGTTCTTGCGCACTTCCGAAATCAAATTCCGCAGCTCGTTGTCTGAAAACGAAAGTTGCTGCCGTTTGTCGTCGATAACGGCAAGAAGGTGCTTCAAACTTAGATTCGCAGCGCCGAGATTGACCTGACTCAACTTCCCCGTACGCGTCGCTGCCACCGTCATCGGGTCATCCTTGGTCGCCGCACCGTGGCCACTCCCGCTGGGCTTGAAGTACTTTGAATTCCGGTCGTCCGTGTCGAGCGTTTGATATATACTGTTGAGCTCGTAAATGAGCATTGTGTCGTCGGCTTGTGGTTTTGCATCGCTTGTTGCTGTGGGGGTGTCGGCGGGGGTGATGATGCCGTCGGGTGGCTTGGGGTCAGAGTCCGCGAGAGGTTGTGGTGCTCGAGGCGGTTGAGGCGTGCCGTTGGGGGTGTTGCAAACTTTCACGCTGTCAGACGAGGTCGGTCGCTCGACCGCCGGGCGCTCCACCGGGGGATCCTCCTTCACAAGCTCCTCTTTCTCGCCCTCATCCTCCTCATCCTCGTCGTCATCATCATAATTGTCATCATCAACTTTCCTCGCCGGCGGCGTCGCTGGCTTTCGCGGTGAATCCGCCGTTTTATTGACATCCGCAATGATATTATCCGCTTCGTCGTCGTCATCATCAAGGAAACTGAAATCAAGCTCATACGGCGCTGGCGCGGGTGGCCGGGCGGGACCGGCGAAGATGTAGTCCACACTGCGCTCGTATAGCATGTATCTGATCTTCAGTGCGAGCGCGACGTAGTCGATTGGGACGGGCGGTATGTGTGGGGTATTATCTGGCGGTGCGGTGGCGGCATCGGGTGCCGGTGAGATACGGGTCGAGGCCGGTAGTGGTGGTGACGCTCGCGGTGTGCGTACAGCACCCGCCGTCTCGTCTGCCGCCGTCGCAGGACCCTCGCCCTGTTCGTCAACCTCCTGCGACTCCGGCGGCGTCGGCGGCGGTCTCATCGCCGCCGCACTCGCGGATATCAACTCCTTCCATACACGCACATCCTCGCCCTCCGCTAGCGCGGCTGTAAACACGGCGTGCTCGGCCGCACTCAGGTACGGCCTCCATGCGTCGTGCGCGTCGATCTGCCGCGCGAGCTGGCGTAGTCGCAACGCGTCGGATGCGCACCACAGCTTCGCAATGTCGGCGGGGGATAATTGTGTTGCCATTGTCGTTGTGTGGGTGTCGGGGGGTATATGCGGTTGATGGTTGGAGGCGGCGGAGATGGAGTCGGCGATGCAGCTACGCGCGCCAGATCAGGCAGGCATGCTCTGACACAGCACAGCGTGGGAACAGGACGACCGTGCGGAGATATTGAAGCGATCTGTGAGGACGGAGAAGGTGCTAGCGGAGAGACCTGTAATCGAGCTGAATTGCGAAGACGCATTACGTGTCACGTGAGTCCGCGGAAATGGGAAGCTCGAACTGTATCGCGATGTGCCTGGGCTGGCGGTGAGCAGCAGAGCAACTACGGTGATGGAGCCCAGCTAGAGTGAAGCAGGACAGTTAACTTATTTTGTCGCACTTAAGACTTGTCCCGCCTAGTGACTGACGGAGTAAAGCGGCATCTCTGACTCTGGCGCTGCCGGCTACCAAGGCCTACTCACAGGTGCCGTGCCGTGATCTGAGCGCCGAAGAGCTTGCGGCCCAACAGAACCGGCTCTTGAACTAAGTTGACTACAGGACGACGAACGAGACTAGAGCTAAAGGAACATCCGTCGCGTAGAGCAATAGGAAAAATACATAGAAAGGTGCACGTAAGGCGGCAGAGAAGTGCGCTGGGCAGAGCGCAGCGCCGATAGCCAGCCAGGTGACTAAATTCTGAGTGAGAGACCAAGTTGGCTTCTGCAGATTTAGTGAGCTGCTGTCAACTCAACGACGGAGTGTGTGGCCAGCGGTCCAGCACGATGCTCAGTTGACTGGCGCGAACGAAATGGGCAACTATGCCGGCTAACTTGGTGACCACTAAGTTGATAGAAGTGGCCAGCAAGGTCGCGTAGCGTAGATACAGTTCATTCAATGATTAATCTGGCACATGCTGCCTAGCAGCTGAAGCGACAACATGTGGGTGATCGAGTTGGCGTGGCGGAGAGAGCAACGCGTTTCAGAGATGTATTTTCTAGCCTGGCAAGCCGATGCTGACTAGCCCCGTGAAGCGGCACAGGTAGCTGGGTCAGTTAGTGGCATACACTCCGACAACAAATCCGACAGCGAATCGTCGTCGTACGTAGCTAGGCCAGTGAGAGGACGCAGCGCGGAGCGAAATACTCGAGCGACACAGCCACGAGCAAGTCGAAGTCATAGACAAGAGATTATGAAAGCAAAAGCAGCGAACAATGCGACCTCAAGAATTTGCGCAGCGACTGAGCTCGTGGATAGTGGTGTAGACGAAGGCGCAGAAACTGGCAACGTGACGCGAACGAGCCCGACATGGCTGTTGCGCAGGAGAAGCTCACACCTCAGTTCAATCAGAAACAAGCGCAACCAAAGTCTAGAGCCACACAGGATATGCAACAGATACACCAGACAGAGCATAAAACGCAACAGTGGATTGAGCGGGACCTGCCTTGTTGGGGAAGGTGCGAAAGTCCCTTCGGAAGGCGACAAGAGGGTGCAACGTGCGAACAGCCGCGAGCAGGAACGAATGGCACAGTGATGGAACAGCGGAGTCGACAGAACATGATGAAGAAACGAAATACGTCGGCGAGAGCACTGAGCATGGGGATACAACACAACCGCGTGGGTGCGGGAGGAGCGAAGTTGAGCGAAATCCGTGAGACAGGCACCAGGAGAGGGCGGCGTGCGAAATGAAGGGGCAAGCAGTGGCGTGGGGACTGAGACACAACAGCGCGCTCTAGAGTGAGAGGACACAGCCTGCTCGTCGTGGAGACAGTAAGCGACGTAGCCAGATGGAAGCGGACGAGAGGAGCGTGGTCGGCTGCGATCGCAGCGGCGACGCGCCAAGACGCGGGGAAGAACTGTCGGGCCGCCGCGACAGGAGTGCCGAGGGCCGGCGCCGCGCGACCCCTCCCAGTCGGATCTGCCTCCGCAGTCCGCAGGCGCCTCGGTTCCGGCTTCCGGGCGCCAGCAGCCAAGAAGCCGGCGGCTGTAAGGGGAGCCCGTGATCTGAG
Organism: Limtongia smithiae; assembly: GCF_038497785.1. NCBI lineage: Eukaryota > Fungi > Ascomycota > Lipomycetes > Lipomycetales > Lipomycetaceae > Limtongia > Limtongia smithiae. The sequence continues at coordinate 177,064 of NW_027117635.1, forward strand.
GGAAGCAAAGTGCGGGGATCGCGTTGCGGGGAAGAGAGACATGTCTGGGCGACGGGACCAGGCGCAGCCGGCGGAACCCGCCGTCGCCGCCTTTGCAGTGCACACCGCAGCATGGCACTACGGCGAGACGCAGACTCCACCGCGGTGCTGCAGGAGCCGAACGCAGAAAGGCGCCGAATCAGATGGACCGAATGGCAAGCGCCACGAGCACGAGTGTGTTAGTTAGAGCATCGGAAGGACGGAAGCGGCCGGATATTCTGTCCGACTTAATTTATTCCGTCCGACGGATGACGGATTCGCATGAGCGCGTCCGCGCACGTTTGAGCCCTGGCGCTGCTGGTCCTCTTGACGGCATGGCCGAGACCGCGCTTCCTGAGGAGGCGGAGCTCCAGACGCAGGCACCGCGGCCTCTCCAGTTGCGCGAATTCGGCGGGAGGAACGAAAGTGGATGGAAGTCGAAGACGGAAGATTCCGTCCGACGGAATGCGTGACAGAGGCCCGTGCGCTTCCCCAGCTTTTGTGCAGCGCGAGCGGAGATGTCTGAGACAGCGCTGACCCCGCTGCGCCGGATCACCTCACCCTCAGCAATCTGCAGTATCTACCCCTCTTTTGCTGGTCTCCCCAGCACTTTACCCCTCCTGTTGCATGGAGGCACAAAGAGATTGTGCCGCTTAAAGCCCGCTTCACGCATTCTCGCAGACTCGGTTTCGCACAACCACAGCTCTCGGCCGCCCACACCCACATACATACCGTCAAAGAACATGGCCGCAGAGTCCTCTATCTCACCCGCACCCACCGTCGAGAAGGAAGGCATGCCCGACCACGAGCAGCTCGACCTGGAGGCCCAGACCACCCGGGTCCGGCATATCGAGACGCATCACGAAGACCCCGACCTCATCAAGATCGGCGACAACTGGGTCTCCCGCAAGGAGCTCTTTGCGGCCTTCGGCGGCACCCTCAATCCAGGTATGCCCCCAGTGTTGGTTGCAGAGGGCAGTAAGGAAGAGCAGCGAGCGCGAGCGGCAGGGAGTCCGGCAGAGGAGGGCGGTGCTCTTATATATGCCGTGGCCGGCCGCCCGCTTGGTGCCGTGTTCCGTGGGAGAGCGGTTCGCACGGCTCCCGGCACCACGCCGGAGCAGCCCCGGAGCAGCCCCGAAGTCCTTTGTTCTTGCTCGCTCCCCCACCTTGCGCTCCCGCCTTGACCCCACCGATGCCGTGGCGCGCATGTTGACCCCCTGAACAGGATACAGCTACCCTCCGTCCCGCAAGCTCGCCAACCCCGCGCCGCTCGGCCTCTCGGCCTTCGGAGTCACGACTTTCGTGCTCTGCATGGCCACCGTCAACGTGCGCGGCGTGACTAGCTCGTCCGTCGTCGTCGGCCTGGCGTTCTTCTACGGGGGCTTCATCCAGCTCTGCGCCGGCATGTTTGAGATGGTCGTCGAGAACACCTTTGGCGCCACCGCGCTGTCGTCCTACGGCGGTTTTTGGCTGGCGTTTGGTGCTATTGAAACGGACGCGTTTGGTATTGTCAGTGCGTACGGCGACGACGTAAAAGGTCTAAACACGATGCTCGCAATGTTTCTCTTCGCGTGGTTCATCTTCACATTCGGTCTCGTGCTGTGCACGCTCCGCTCCACCGTCGCGTTCTTCCTCCTCTTCTTCACCGCCGACATAACCTTCCTCCTTCTCGCCATCGGTCACTTGTACCCCGATGCCGAGGGCAATCCTCATCTTGCGACCACACGCGCCGGTGGCTACTTCGGCTTGATCGCCGCCTTTACCGCTCTATATAACGCGTACGGCGGTTTAGCTACCCACGAGAACTCTCTCATCGTCATCAAGGGCGTGCCTATGCCCTGGAATCCCCAGTTTTCCTGGAAGAAGAAGAGCTCTGTCCAGTAGTCGTGCGTTTTGTTTTGTATGGTTAGGTTTGATCGGATGCTTCTGTTGTCAAGCGCGGCCGGCTCGCGCGAGAGATTGGCGAATTTTACTTTATAGGTGGTTCACTTACACCACTAAATGTATCTGACAATCTGGCGACATGTGCACGTTGTCTTCGAGATCAAACCATGCAGTAGCGAGAAGAGCTCGTTGAGCTGAGGACATGCATCGTCTTCCCGCGGCGATACAGTGTAGCACATCTGTCAGCAGACCTGAAACTACAGAAGACGCCCTCTAACGACATCAGAGTGCTGAACACACAGTAGTTGCTGCCGCCCAGTTAGACGGGCCAGTCATTGCTACTGTGTCATTGTAATGGCATTTGTCCCTCTGGTTAATTGACGTTGCTAGCCACTAGTTGTCGCTCACTACTTGGCTATCTGGTTTCTTCTGTTCCTACAATGTCGATGATCACGAATCTCAGTTCACCTAAGGTGACTCCGGACTGTTGGTAAGTTGGCAACTCAAGATTCCCGACAAGACTTTAGTGAACTTAGTTATTCGCTAAAGATGTCCGGCTCACTTCTACATCGTGATCTCAGCCAACATGAAGGAGCTTGGATACCCCGTTGCTCTCAGGACCCCAGCCGCCAAGTAGCCGCACGTATTGAAGTTTGGATGGAAAACCGCCAAACTGAAACGCACAACGAGCGGCAAGTTTGGCGTATTGCTCGCTGAACACCATCCAAAGCCGAACATGCTATCCTCAAAGCCGTGCCAACCGGTCCATTGATCACGGCAACGCAAAAAACTCAGTGTCAGTCTCAGGCGCACATTCTGCAAATTGAATCGGTCTCAGAGGCACCGCAACTTCGCAGGTTTTGTACTTACAAGTTATCTGTAGAGACAATGATCCAGCTGTAGCGTCGTCTGAAGGACAAGCACACATTCGTGCATTTTGAACGAGCCGGTTGGCATGCGACATGGCAGTTGGCTCAGAGCGCACGACGCAGATGCGGAGGTGACTTAGATCGAAATCACTGTCGACCGGGTTCAAGAGAAGAACAGACCTACTACCGAGAACGCTGGTCTTTGTCTGCTTCGGGGGGTCTTCCTGAAATTATTTACACGCACCAGTCACTGTGGCTGTTGCCGCCGGCTAATTGAAGCCTCACCGACCTATCAGGACAAGCTTGCGTTAGTTCCAGTGCATAGGCATGGACCTGCGATGAAATTAAACAGAAATAGTCTCTAAATACGTGAGAAATGTTTAACCACAAACGAGGTGGCGCGACTCGTAAAGTCGTAACCTGACTGCAGACAGCCAGAAGTTGTGCACACGAATTCGAGACGCCAACTGCTCTACAGAGCACATGCATCTCTGTGTTCAGCAAGTCCCAACGCTTCAGCGCTTCGCGACCTCCATCTTTCATCTTGCTTCCTGCTCTTGATCCACAACGCAGATATCGCGAATGTCTCTGCACGGCCTCTCGCAGGCCCGCAAGAAGCAGTCGCGGCGGCTGATCGTCGACTCCCCCTCCCCGGAGCCGACCGCACCATCGACGACCACCGCATCGCAACGAAACACCAATACCGATGAGAACGAGGAAGACGATGAATATCGTATAGTGACGGCGGCGTCGCTGCGCAAGAAGCAAAAGCCGAAGACCCAGGGTGGGATTTCAGCAAATAGCGCGCTGAAAGCGAAGTTACGCGCGAAACTCGCGCCGAGTTTTCCTACGTCATCTGCAGATCCTGGAGCAGGGACGAATGCACAGAATGACTACTCGCTGAGTTATCTCGAGGAACTTCGAGATGCGACGCCCGCGACGCCGACCTTTTTTTCGGCGGCTGAGAATGAGACCGTGAGCACCGCCGGCGTCGTTGTTGTGGACGACGAGGACATGCCGGACGCCGGATTCGAGGTCAACGCCGCCATGGCGGATGACATTGACGTCCCCGACGAAGCTTTTATCGCACACATGCTGGAAAAGCGGCGGCAACTAGCATCACAATCCGCATCTGCCAGCGCACCATCTGCTGCAAAGGATTTCATCTCCCTCGACGACAGTGCCAGCAACCACAACAGCGACGACAACGAGTCCACGAGCGGCGTGGACCCCGCCCCGCGCGAGAGCAGATTACAACACGACGATGACCTTGCGGAGAATATGGACGATGTGATCGCCGAAGGGAGTGATGGTAGGATTCCCCTGTCTGCTGCGCAGGAGCGCGAGCAGGCGCGGCGGCGAAGGCAGGATATCGAGGAGATGATCCTTGAGCGCGAGGAGGAGGAGGAGGGACAGGATGATACTCTCTATAGACGCGAAGGCGATGGCGATGGCGAAAGTGACTCCGACGGCGCATGGGAGGACGCACAGATTCAAAAGGGCGCTTTTGGTATGGCGGCTGCTGCTGCGCGGGATCGCGAGACGACACGCCATCAGCCTTCGGCTGCACCAGTGGTATTACCAGAAATCCCAAGTCTAGACGCAGTGCTACTCCGTTTGTTGCGCAAGATCGAGGGGATCACAGAGCACCGCGACGAGCTCCGTCAAGCCCTGGACCGCCTCCAAGAGGAACAAGAGAGCATAGAACGCAAGGAAAACGACCTAAAAGAAGCGCTAAATAACCCAGAGTTTGCGAGAATCGCGACAGGCGCGAGATGACCATGTATTATAACTCCATGTATAAATAAATAACTATGTACAAATGACCTGGCCTCCTAAAATTCTATCCGCTGCACGGCCACGTCGTTTTCGTACACAACGACGACGCCGTTCTGTATCGTGACCGCGTTCATCCTGTCGAGGTCAAGGTATCCCTTAAACTGCACGACGCACTTGCGCTTCTTCCTGCTCTCGGCATCGCCCGCATGGCGTGCAAACGCACCGACTACGACAGCGGTGCCGGTCACATCCACCCACGAGCGGGTTCGCTGCTCAATCGCAGTCAAGAAATCCTGCATCACCGAGTCTTCGTCGTCTTCCGAAGAGCCCAGCCCGATCGCGCTCAGTGGCGAGATCAGCTTCGCGTACATGTCTTCGAGTGAGAAAATCCGCAGACTCCACTTGAACCGCGGCAGCATCTGCGTGCGGTTCACGCGGTACAGCTCCACCCCCTTGACGACATGCTCTTGCGGCCTGTCTGGCGGGAATGTGAACCGCACGTCCTCAAGCTGCTCCACCACAATCGGCAACCCCAGCGCAGCCGCCACGTTATCCCTGTACGCAAGCGTCTCGAGCACCGCTTCATGCGTAAGCTCAGTCAATTCTTCGAGCTGCGTGTGTGTGAGCACCTCTTCGAGCACGTACGGCTGGATCCAGTACGGCATGAAAATCGCCTCCTGCAACACGTAGACCTTGTACCCGCCGTAACACACGATCGCCGCGGCAGCACCACTGAGTAGTGCGGCAGGGATCCACCGCAGCGGTCGCGCCTTGCGTTTGATCTCGGCGGAGTTAACGATCGCTTCGCGTAGACTGCCGTCGTCGGTGAAGCGCAGCGGCGGCAGGCGCTGTCGCGAGCGCGAGGAGGTGTGGATGTGGCGTGGTGATACGGAAGCAGAGAAAGCGGAGAACGGCGCGAGTGCGCGGAGGTAGAGCGGCGGACGCTGAGTGCGTGTGCAGACTGCGCGCATGGCGGCCCGTGCAGTGACGAGAGACGACATTCGGATCCGGTGCCTTAGAAGCCTGGTGAGTCGCGGAGGTAGTTGCTGATCTGGGCGATGTTCGTGAAGTCGCAGATTGGGAGCAACTGAATTAGCAACTCCTCCAACTTCTTCACTTCACCACATCACCACCCGCAACAATGTCCAAGCCAGCAACCCCCGAGCTGAAAAAGGTGTGTTTCCAGTTGTCTTCTCTGACAGAGACGTTATGGATTGACCAGCCCGTGCAGTACATGGACAAACGATTGTTTGTCCAGCTTAATGGATCGCGCAAAGTTATCGGCATCCTGCGCGGCTACGATGTGCGTATCCAAATCCACTCGTTCTATTCTTGGTGGAATATGCTAATGGATATGTGTGCAGGTGTTTTTGAATCTGGTGCTCGACGACGCGGTTGAGGAGAAGGCTGCCGGCGAGCGTGTGCGGATCGGTACAATTGTATGTCTAGTCCTTGTTCCAGATGACTACCGTCCCGGTGTTCGCTACCTTTTCGAGTAGTAGTGTATTCGCGGAAGGGGCTAACTGATAGCACAGGTCATCCGCGGTAACTCGGTCGTTATGATGGAGGTACGTTTCGCCCTACCAGTGACTGCTCGCGACAGCTTTCCATTGTAGGTCTGCGGAGATGGGCACTAACATCGCTTACAGGTACTTGAACGAGTGTCTTAGCATTGGATGTGATACAGAGATCGCGATTGTAGACGTGGGATGTGCTTGTATATTAGATGTTGTTCAATATGGGTATATACGGACCAAGGGGTATGATCGCATATTATATTATGTCGGTGCTCCCGCGCAAATTTTGCACACCTCGAATCACCTTCTTATACTCGAGATATGAGCTTTGAAGTGTAAGATTGCCATTAGCATGTAGGAATCTATTGAAAACGTGGATGCGGCTAGACGCCATGTAGTTGTCTTTCGTCTCCCGCCATCACCACCTATCCTCATCACCACATCATGTCCTCTCCTCGCCCACACCATGCCGCATTAAAGCATCTCTACGCCTTGCACGATCTCCCGCTTCCACCCCCTGACACACTCACAACACCACCCGCCCTGCTCGCCCTCTGCCGTGCGATCCTACTCCCCTCCCAAAGCACTACCTCCAAAACTACCTCCCAACCCACCCCAACCATCGTGAGTGCGCAGTTCACCCGGAAGTCACTCAAGGCACGAGTACAATCCGCGAAGTTGCTGATAGGCACGCTGGTACAGTGCGAGGAGTATTTGGCACCGGAGACTGTGGATTGTGTGGTTGCGTTGGAACCGGTGTGCGTTGCGACGGAGCGGAGGGACGCGGTTGCGGTTGTTGTGCGCGCGGTGTGTGAGCTTGAGAGGGCTGTCGAGGGAACTACACAGATTGAAGGTGACGAGGAAGTGGAGGAGGGCGGGGCGTCGTCCGAGACGAGTTTGGAGCCGTTTAGTGGTATGTTCTCGGTGGTTTGCGGTGTGGTACCAATGCTAAAGAGAGCAGAACACTCAGGTGAAGTCTCGAGCGACGAGCAAGCCGATCTTGATTACGGCTACGAGGATGAGGACAATGAGGGGGAGCACGACAACGTATCTCAAGAAACGACGCCCAGACGTACGCATCCATCGCGACATCTTCACAGTCTCGCCGACGACGACCACGAAGACGACGACGACCTTCTATCCAACATACACACTCACGACCTTCACGACCCTGACTACCCCTCCTCTAATTCTGACCCTATCAACCTTTCCGAGACTTCTAATGAACCTGTCCGTATCCCCACATACTACTCAACCACCGCTGAACGCCGACCGATCTCTGAATTCCCACCATCACCACCGCAGACATTACTGCCGATATCAACGTTACACCCTGCAGCGACGACACTTACAGACAGGAATGATATATTTATATCACCTCGCCGGCACGCGCTGCAAACCCCAGTGGCGCAAGCGCCGCCAGTTCTGCGGTTCGCCGACGCAGTCGTGCATCCGCGCTTCCACTCTCTCGCCGACGACTTTGACGATTTCCAAGAGGATGAAGATGATGCGGGGTTGACAGACATCACAGCCGAATTCACACACACGCAAGCACGCGTGCGCGCGCTTCTCACACGTATCGACGAACGCGTGCGCGCTTCCCCGTCGTCGACCTCGTCTTCCCGCTTCGTCCGACCGTCGCGCATATCAAATACATATTAACAAGTTATTCTCATGACAGCTTATTCATCAATGTTATGTACAAATGATCTTCATAATTCGTAGTCCCCTTTTTCATCTCTCTAGTAGACGCAGGTTCTATGACACAATGCAAACATGCAAATACACTGCAGCTCTATCCAAACACGTCGAATACACCGGCAATAGAGCGCTCAGCGATGCACATGGCGAGCAACATCGCGATATCAAACACAAGCAACCCCGCGCCGGCAAGCATAACCCGCGGCGCAAAGATCTTCCACACCATAAGATGCCGTCTCAATACCGTCGCAAGCACGCAATTCGCCAATACAACGATACCGGTATACACCGCACTGCCAACGCATGCACGAAGTACGCGAGACATTGCTACTTCTGATGCATGGCGGTCTTTCGGAGAGGGCGACAGCTTGTACAGAACTGACAGCGGCACCGCAAGGCCTGCGAGGAGGTAGCTTCCGAAGGTGTTGAAGACCAGCGCGAGGTGAGGAAGCGGTGCGCGAATCGTTTCAGTGAAGATAAAGGCCACATCCCATTGAATCGACGAAAGAGTGGCTTGGTGGCCAGTCGCGAAGAAATACTGCGTCGCCATGAGCGGTAACAATGTCGCAACTACCAGCGGTGCACGCATCGGCAACTCTAACGTGTCTGCAAGCTCGAGTAATGTAAGCATTTGATACGTGAATACTGCCAATGCGACTATTCCAACCGGCTTCGTGCACAGCATGACACCACACAACACCGATAGGAACAGCAACAAGTAAAGCGCGCCGTAGGTATTTCCAAACCCCGTGATCTGCACCGACACCGGCATTGTCTTACTCGCAGTGTCGACGTCCCCAGATTGCACAGCCCGCCTGATTTTATCCTGGTTGTTCTGCATCTCGATTTTCAAACACAGCGGACACGCGCGGATCCACGCGAACGGCGCACCGACGATGGCAATACCAAGGACGACGCGTGAGATCACGAACTTGCTTGGCCGCATCTGTTCGCTTGTGACAAGACTCCGTGTATCCGCCTCCACAAAGTCAAGTGCCCAGTATAACCCGACCAGCAACAGCACGAACCGCATGCCGATACCGATCCACAGCGGCGCCGCGCCTTCGTAAGACTTTGATGTCCCTAAGAACGAGCGCACAAGTGATGGCAACACGAGTGCGACCACAAGTGCGGCAATGGTCGCCGCGAGGGAAGACGTGGAAGACGCCGTCGACTTGTAAAAGTTCGTCGTGCAATACGGCAACTGCTCCTCTCGGCAGACAACCGGATACGCCGCAAGTCTCGCAAGCACAATGAATACAACCGCGTTAAATACGGCGCTGAAGCGCACTTGCACATCCACGCTGTCTAGCCTAAGAGCAGCGAGAAGCAGCACGAAGCCGACGCTCACGACGATAAAACTCACCACTGATCCTTCCCAGACTACGAACGAGTTCGAAGCGAATACGGTGCCGTGTGCGAAGGCGATGAACAATGCGAGCATGGTCCAAGCATTTGAGCCGCAAAAAGTACCAAGGCGAAGTTTTGCGATGCCGAAGATGCAAGCGAGGATGCTGGAAATGGCGGTGTAGAAAAGGCCGCTGTTAAGAGGACCGTGGTGTGTTAATCCAGCTACAGCGCCAGCCACACCGCCTGTAATACCCGCAATGCCTATCTTGATAAGCAATGGACCTAGATAATCCGAGGCGCATGCAGCGGTTCCGTCGAACGAAAAGTAAAAATACACCGCGACGAGCGTCGTCAGAGCAAACACCACGATGCCCATGCTAATCGATGGGAGATCAAACCGTGCCCACATCTCGCGACACTCGCGAAGATTCGCGCGTTGGAACTCCAAGTGCAGCTCCGCGACCTCGTTGTAGTTCATGTCAGGCTCCAATTTGCCATCCCACGCGGCGACGGCGATGTCGTACAACCGCGTGATGTTCGCGACATCGACGCTGAATGAGGGGTGACTTGCGCGGTAGTTACTGATTTGCTGCGATACGAGGTATAAAGCGGATGCTAGTTGTGCCTCGTCGACACTGGGGCCGAGCATAGGCGCGAGAATTGGGGTGCCGAGGTTGCTGAACGGGACGGCCAAGCCTAGAAGGATAGACAACGTCGGCACGATGTCTATCTGATTCACGGTCTCGATGTCATCGAATGGAGCCAGGAACTGGCGCGCCGAGTACAGGAATAAGCCAGCCTCGATCTCGCCCTGTGAGTCGCCGCCGTGATCGCCCTTATCGTCCATTCCGTGATCGCCCAGCACAACGAGCAATGTGTCTTCGTCATCCTTGAGCGCCTCGAGCACGAACCTGATAACATCGTTCATCTCCGTCAGCTTTGTCTTCATCTGTGGCGTATCCGGACCGTAGCGATGCCCAGCGTGGTCCACACCAAGGTAATGCGCAATCAACACGTCCCACTTCTCGCGCTCTGCGAGCAATGCAACGAGATGTGAAGTCACACCCGCATCGACAGTGTCCAGATCCCAAACATTAAATGACTCGTACGGAAACGAAATATTCCCATCCTCACCCAGCGCGGGAAACAAGGAAATCCAAGTATCATCCCCCGCGAACGCGACGCGCTTGTTCTCGTTCAGCAACTGCCTAATCCAGGAATCTTCTGACACTGCTGAACCATGAAAATTCGATCCCGCGTCGACAAATGTCGGCAGTGAGCCTGTTGTCAGCGCCTTGAGCCTTTGCAGTGTTGTGGTCGGCGGATCCGCGACGAATTTGTACACAGCCGCGTTCTCCGGCTCGGACACCGCCCGTAACACCGGTTCGACCAGCGCATCTGAGAAGTAATTCTCGCCCATATTGCCCGAGCCAGTGATGAAATCCTGCCGCAGCGCGTCGATCACGACCACCACCGCGCGCTTGAAAGGGCGCGGCAAGCCCGTGACGCCGCCGTCCACCGCAATGTCCTCAAGCACCGGCCGTGTGAGCAGGAATCCGGATGCAAATAAGTACACCGCGATCACATTCAGCACGACGAGCCAAAGTGCAAACACCAGCGTCGTGGACGTCGCGTGCTGCAACGTCGCCTTCTCCACCGCCTTCGCGTCTGCTGTTGCTTTCCGCGAGTCTTTTGTCGCAGGCGCCATTGTCAATGGATATTCTAGCATATATTATGGTTCTCGTCGCGCACTAGTAGACTCGTAGCCCATCTTCTCTGCAGCAATTGTAGTTGAAATCAAAGAAAGAGCCACGATCATGTTGGCGGCGGCGGCGGCATCGTCGCCGACGCGGGTTTTCGGCAGTACACGTGACTTCAGAGTGCCGAGTCAAGGTAAGGAAAAATCTATGAATCTATCTACAAAATCGCGTATAGTAGGTATGTCCTTTTCCAGCATGCGTCGACGCGCTTGATGATCACGGAGAGTAGCTTGTCGGAGTCGGCGGAGGACGTGGCAGAAGTGGAGATGGAGGTGGAGGTAGGGTCGGAGGTAAGGCCAGCGAGGACGATATCCCGAAGGACGGTAGAGTCGGTTGCAAACACTCGGGAGAGGAAAAGTACGTCGAAGAGGAGTTGGATCCAGTGCTCGCGTGTTGGTGTAGTAATGGGGCTGGGCAATGGTTCCTCAGGGGTGGGATCTTCAGATGCGTGTTTGCCAGGTTCGGAGGACGCGTCGAGTGAGTGCACAGTGGCGGACTCCGGATCGGGCGAGCTTTGTGCTGATGTAAGGTCTGAAAAAGTCGCCTCTGTGGGAGATGCATCCGATAGTGTGTCTTTTGAAGCTGTCTCCGCTGACGTGGTCCCTGCGGATTCAGTAGGCTCACTCTCCTCTGACGTGTCCGCCGTGGTAAGCGTCGACTCTTCTTTCACTTCCTCCGTAACTGGCTCTTGTGCTGCCTCGGCGATGTACGCATTCAGCGCGTCCCGCATGCCATTCATCCACATGTCGCCCGCAACCTCACGACACGCCTTAACGCCAGTCGTCGCTCCCAAGAAGATGTCTTCATACCCATCTCTGAGGACTGGAAGTACGTAACTCGCGTACACTTTCTCCGACAACCACGGCGACGGGTCTGACGGATATGTCATGTCGTTCGTCGCGACTGATACGGGTTCTTCTTCCCATATCAGCACCCCCGGATCGTCGCTGCGGAGATGTGTTGCAATTTCGTCCGTGCTAATAGTGACAGGGAACATGACACCTGCAAAAATGCGGTACGCGTGATCGATAATCTCTGAGACTGATGATTTGACGGTGGGATCAATATCGTCGAGGGGGAGATCCCCAATTCGTCGCGCGACACGGACAAGGCTGCTGATTTTCGATTTATCCCCTGTCGCACCTGCTAGTAGCTCGCGGATCTTGTCAGAGAGCAAAGCGGTACCTTGTGGAATGACCTGCTTCACAACGACTTCATCAAGCGACTTCGCTTCGGCGGCAGCCATCGCGCGGTGCTGTTTAAACCAATTCTCCCCACTATCTCCAGCATCGTCGTCCGCGTCCGCATCGTCGTAGAGATCGTAGTCGTATACACTCGAAATCGTTTGAATCACCTTGCGCATCGCCGCGACACCGTCCCACCAGTCCCTGATATCATCGATGATCTCGCCGCACACAGAGGCTTTGCCGCCCATGAGCGCGGATACCGCAGTACGAAAATCGAGTGCGCCGCGGGAGATGTCGAGAGACATCCAATTATCGTCCCATAGACTCGTCGGGCCTCCAATTTTGGAGGCAGCAGCGGCTGTGGCTACGTCATCTTCTGCGACAATCGCGGAAAGACTGTCGGTGATGCCTGATGCGGTAGATAGGTGGGCCAGACAGAGCTCCTTGGTCGCCGGCGCCCATTCTTGCTCCCACGTCGCGGTATCTGAGAAGAGCAGTGCACGGATGGCAGGCCGGTCGACGAGAGTCTGGAAAAGAGATTTCCGAAGGTCGTTAAGTGCGGTAACTGCCTCACCTGCAGAGCACGCGACAACCACCGTGCTTTTAACATGCTCAATAGCCGCGCGAACACCAGACTCAAAGTCGGCAATCACTGTGACCTGAAATTGCGCACGAAGAGCTTCCAACGCGATAGGTTTCTGTAAGTCGTCCGGTAATAGCGGCGGTTTGTACTGCGCGATGCTTGGCGGACACCATGTCGTGAGCAGAGAGAAGTCGACGTATGGCAAACATATTATCTCGGGGTCGCTGAGGATCGGCAGCGTGTTTGCGCGAGCTACGGCACGGGTGAATTGCGTGGGGAAGAGCGACTTGACGGCGCTTAGCGTCGCGTCGAATACTTGTAACGCGCCGACTAAGTCGCGCGTGCTCTCCTTCATGGGTGTGCACATTGGTTTGATTTGCTCTGCGCGGACGGCGAGGAAATGCTGTAGCGTCGCCGAGGCTGAAGATTTAGTGAAAAGAGAGTACGCAACAAGTGCATCGAGAATGGCGGCGGTGGAGGTTGTGCGTAGGATAGATGTGATTTTGGAGAGCAGCAGCGCGCGAAGCACCGCGAGACGAGTAGACAGAAACGTGGTGTTGGGCGAGTCCAACTCGGCTTCAAGATGGCGTAAGAGCTCGGTTGCGACAAGCAGTAATTGTGCGGACGTAAGAATTGCAGCAGAAGATGTATGCAGGAGCGAGTCCGCAGCGAAGAGGAGTTCCTGAACGACCTTGACGACGGCGACAATGGAGTTGGCGCGGCAATCCCGCGTAGCGATGATGCGGTTAAAACCATCGTGTTTGATGGCGCGGTCGACAAGGTTCTGTGCGCCAACACCGGTGGTGAGTTCGCGGAATTGGGTCTCCATGGCGACGGCAGAGTCGTTCATGCCGATGATGGTATCTGCGGTCGCGAGCAAGTCGCGATAGCTCTGGCCGACGAGGGCGCGAAGTTTCTCGCGCTTTGCCTTTGCTTCATTGCGGATTTGAAATGCAACAACCCGAATCTGAGGCGGCTGGAAATGCTCGAAGACGACATCCCAGGATTCGATGGCGACAGGATCAAAGGTGGAATTGGCGGCCGAGGTGTTGCGGCGGGAGAGAACGCGAGAGGCGGGGGGTTTAAGGGAGGACAGAGAAGACGAGGAGGAAGAGACAGAAAGCGCCGGGCGAGGGGAGGTGGAGCTTTGCGCCATGCGCGGGAGAGTGTTCTTTGAGCAGGGCGAGCAGAAGGTATTGCGGTGAGAATGGGTATCTTTGGGGAAGTTGGCCGTAGTAAGGCGCGTCGAAGCGTCAGGGCTCATCAACACAAACACCTTGAGAAGTCAGCGCCAACTACCCCAGACTTCGAGGTCACTTGTTCACTTCACCATTTACGCCTCCACAGACTGTACAATGAGAGAACCCAGCAGAACGGTATTTACACTATCGCTCTGGGAGACGCGCGTGTGCGGTGTGTTGATATTGGTGCTTTTCTCCTCTGAGTACCTACTAACACTGAGCAGGACGCGTCTACCACCGGTACTCCACTGCCATCTTAGCAACACGTCGCACGAACACCAGCTCCCGGCGCTTCATGTCGACGGCAACTGCTCCACGACCGCAGATACTGCTGCCAGCAGTGGTGCTGTGGAACCCAGCGCGCGCGGACGCACAGGGTACGATGCAGACACGGCACCGGGGCACGGCTGCCGCAGGCACAACTACCGCCGACGCTGCAGGATCGGCCACCAGCGCGGGCGGCAGCGGTAGTGGCGGCGGCGGTGGCAACAGTAACGGCGGAGGAAATAACGATAATATTGCAGATGAGGACAGCGAGAACACGCCAAACACAGTACCGTTCAGCAGTATACGCTACACACACAACTTCGACACGTACAAGATGTTTTGCCAGCTCAAAGCTGCCGGGTTCACGGAGGAGCAGGCGATTGTGATTATGAAGTGCATCCGCGGGTCGTTGTCGCAAGGTCTCGTTCGTGCGCGTGAAACCTATCTCTCCTCTGCCGAGATGCAGAACGAAGCGTACCTGTTCGACGCTGCTGGCAGTGAGCTACGGACGGAGGTGCAGAATAGCCGAAAGGGCCAGCTAAATCTCGCACATGCCGAGATTGCGGCGTTGCAGCGAGAGTATGTCAACCTGAAGGTGCGGTACGAGGAGCAGATTGATGTGATGAAGAACGAGGTCAAGATGGACGTCGACGAGCGCAAGAACGCGTCCAAAATAGACTCGAAGACGCTGCAGCTGCAGATACAGGAGCTGAATAACCGGATCACGATCTCGCTGTCGTCGGGATTAAGGTCGGAGGTCGAGGCACTGCGGTGGCAGACCACGCGGCGAGGATTGAGTATGTGATATGCCTACGCTGGCGCTTTAGGGGTATGCTAACAAGGCAGTTACGATCGGGATCGTCGCGGGACTCATCCTTACCGCACTTTCATTCAGAAACGAGGCTGAGTTGCATGCGAAGGCGGCGGCGACGGCAGCATCAATATCGGCAGGGGAGCCAGTACCGGCGGAGAAGTCGGCGGACTTTGGCGTGGAGGACGTGATCTCGCTGCGGTAGCATGTAGGCCTTTATATGATCCATATCGTATGCTCCACCCTCGCGAAGAGCGCACGCGTCGAGCTTGCGCACCTTCCGTATTGGGCGTTTGCTGGCGCCTGCGTAGCCGGTGTCCCGGGCTGAGAAGTGCGCGCAAGTGTGGCGGATTTGCGCAGTTGCGACGCAAATAAAGCCACTTTGTGTGGATATGCCGCGCCACAGGGTTAGGGCACAACACAACACCACTTCCTGCCGCTTCCCCTTCTTCCTCGCCTTCCCCTCCATCCCCGTCCTTCTCTTAACCCCCCCCCGCCACCATGAACCAGGACTCCTCCCTGGCCACAGCGGCCCAGGGCGCGCTGCCCGGCCAGCCCACCCAGCCGCCCCAACCCCCGCCGCAGAACCAAGGCCAGGCGCAGCAGGGCCCCCCGCAGCAGCAGCAGCAAGGTGCCCCGGCGAACCCCCAGCAGAATACCCAATCGCAGCAGCAGCAAGCCCATGCGCAAGCACAAGTGCAACAACAGGCGCAGAATGCTGTGAATCAGGCTGCGGCAGGGCAGGGCGCGGCCGGCGGACCTGCCTCCGCGCAGCATCACGCCGAGAGTCACCGTTCCGAACAGGTCTTCTTCAACGCGTATATTTACGACTATCTGCTCAAACACAAGCTCACTCAGTCTGCGGCTGTGTTTGCACAGGAGGCTGACGTTAAGATGCACCCCGTGCTTAAAAGCGGCTCTGCCGCAGCGCGTCCGGAGCAGGCCACTGGCGCCTCCGTCGTTTCCTCCGCCGCGGAACTCGGCGTTGACATTAAGCTCGAGAAGGGCCGTGTGAACGGTGATTTCAGTGGCGGCAACTCCGCAAGCGGATCATCTGCGCAGGATCTCGACGTCGACGACGCGGCCAATGCGGCCGCCTCTGCCGGCGCGTCATCCACTACCAAGTCTATCGGCGTCATCGACGCCCCGGAGGGTTTCCTTTTCGAATGGTGGCTTATCTTCTGGGATCTACTTTTTGCGCGCTCCATGAAGCAGTCCTCCACCCCTGCGCAGCAGTTCATCCATTCTCAGGTGAGACTTGCCCCACATCCCCTACTGATCCCTATCTAACACCCGCAGCGCATCCGCCAAGAGCAAGTTATGCGCGCAGCTCAGCTACATCAGCACCAGCAAGTCGCTGCAGCCGCGGCAGGTGGTGCTGCCATCGGTCCTCAAGGCCAGATCATGAATCCCGCAATGGCCGCCGTGGCTGCGGGATATCCACATTCTGCGCTTGGCCGCTACCCCAATGGCATTGGCCACTTCCCTGAGGGCATGTCGGATCTAGATAAGCAGCGCGCTCTGCAGCAGCAGCAGCAGCAGATACAGCTTCGCCAGGGCAACCTCCGCCGGGGAGTCGCCAACTTCACTCCGTATGTACTACAGCGGGTTTGATCTACCACACACTAACCATTGCAGAGCACAATTACAAGCGTTCAAGCAGCAGCAACAGCAGCAGCAACAGCTTATCGTCGCGCAGCAGCACCTGCAACAACAGCAGCAGCAACAGGCCCAGCACCAGCAGCAACAGGCCCAGCCGCAACAATCACAGCCACAGCCCGGCGTCGCACACCAGGCTGCGGCATCCGAGGCCGTCGCACGCTCACCGTCCTCGTCACAGTCTGCATCGCCGTCAAAACGCCAGCGCCTCTCGCCGGACGGCGCGTACTCGCAGGTCACGCCCGGCCGTTTCGTGGGCGCGGGTGGCCAGCAAGCAGCCTCCGCACAGGCCGCGCAGCAGCAGATGCTTCTCAACACGGGAATGAACCCCAATCAAGTCGGCCAGTTTGCGTCACAGCAGATGCTCAAGCAACAATTGCACCAGCAACAGCAACAACAGCAAGCCCAACTACAGCAGGCGCATCAACAAGGCGCGCACGTTGGTCAACAAGGTGCGGGTGCTGGTGCGCACTCGCTTGGAGTCAACCCGCAATTGAGCCAGTACACAAACAGTATGCTAAACAACCAGCGCGCGGCGATGATGAGCAAGACAGGATCGTTGCAGCCGGGGGCGCAGCATCTTGGCGGCGGATCACCGATGATTGCACACTCGTCGGCCGACCCCGCACAAGCAATGTTTGTGTCTGATCAGTATGGCCAGACCCCAGTCGGCGCGGCGCAGTTGCGCATGCAAGCTGGTGGGGCCGCGGCACAATCTGTGGGCGGCAATACGAACGCCCTGCAAGACTACCAGATGCAGTTGATGCTACTCGAGGAACAGAACAAGAAGCGCCTGATGATCACGCGCCAGGAACAGCAAGACGCGGTGATCAAACAGAACCGACCTCCCGGCGTGGTGCCCCCCGGTCCTGGCATGCACTCGCAGCAGAGCTCACAGGGCCAGAACCCAGAAATGACGTCGTTCTCTGCGATGTCGCCACAACAAGCGCGCCACGCACCGTCCCCACAGCCAAACATGGACATGGCGAAACGGATGACCCCGAAAATTGCAAGCCAGGTTCTCGCGAACGCGGCGTCACCGATGTCAGAGAATAACCCACAGCAAGGCAATGCACAGCAAGCGGGATCACGCACGGCGTCGCCGAATCTGGGAAACTATGGCGCGCCAATCGAGCAGTTGAATGTGATGGGTAATCAGGTTATGATGCGTGGCATGCAACCAGGACATCAGGCTGCGTTTACTGCGCATATGATGGAGCAGGGACGTCAGCAAGGCGGCGCGCGGCAGCAACAGGTGCAGGTTCAGCAGCAGCAGGTACAGCAGCAACAGCAACAGCAGCAACAAGTGCAACAGCAACAACAGCAGCAGCCAAACGGGGGCCTGATTTGGACGTCGCAGCAAATGAACGGGATAGGCCAATCTGGCAACGGACAGAACATTCAAGGCCCAACCTCGCAACCGCGGGGACCGCAGCAACAGCAACAGATGCCGCCACCACAAGCGCTGCCGCCGAATGCTCCGCGCACGTCGTCGTCGCCATCTCTTGCTAATGCACCAATCACGGCGCCGACGCCACCCGCTTCGTCTAAACTTGCGGCCAAGAGTAAGAAGGAACCACGCGAGCCGAAAAAGCGCACAAAGAAGCAACAAGCAGCAGCCAACGCGGCAGCCGCCGCCGCAGCGGCAGCAGCAGCAGCAGCGTCGACGAACCCGGTTACGCCCTCCGCGACGCCGGGTGGACAGACGTCGGAGCCGCCGACGCCGACGACGCCGCTCACGCCACAGCACGCAAATTCGTTTTCCAACGGGAATAATGGAATGACAGGCATGCCTACTGGTAACGCGAACGCACATTTATTGATGAAGGCCACTACACTCGCCGCATCGCAGAGCGTTGCAAATAGCGTGCCGCCGTCTGTCGGTGCTTCTAGCGGCGCAGCGCCGCAGCCCACGCCCACGACTGCGACCACATCAACGACAACCTCGACTGCGTCGACCACCGCGACTACAGCAAGCGGGGTGTTACAATCCGGCGACGCATCGGGAAGCTCGTACATTGATTCCGACGCGCCATCGTTCTTGATGGACATGGCCAATGGAGCAGGCGGGACTATGGAAGATCTGGACTTCGATTTCACCACGTTTTTGAATACTGATGAGGTCGCGCCTTCTGGAATGAATTTCGACGGTAGCGGCGCGTTCGGGTGGAATGATAGCGTTGAGGCAACGGGGGAGGTGTAGATATATGCGAGTGAGGGTGAGGGGTTAGGGTGATGAGGAAGAATGTATAATAAAGCGCAAGAGTAAAAGCGTGTGTGAAATTATTGGTGTTTGGTGTTGGGATTTCTTATCTGATTTTGTATACGATACACTTGACGCGTTTGTGTTTGTTATTTCACCGAGAGATTTTCTAAGTTACTAGCGAATATGAAAGAGACATGAAATCGTCTAGAGCGTGAGAAGACATGTGTCGGAGAAGTGCTTGCCTTTGGCAGCATCGAGGCCTTCGCCGGCGTAGGAGATGAGGGGAGGAACTTCCACGCCGAGCACGTCGTCGTCGAAACTCGCGCCGGCGGCGAGTAACCACCGCTTTCCCTGACGCAATAAATCCGCGCGGGAAGAATCCGCGTCGTCTTCGCCGACAGTCCCAGCTTTGTTTTTGAGTGGTGAGAACTCGTCCTCGCGCCGGACCTCAAGGTTTGCGAATTCAGACATTTGGAGCTGCGGGAAGCAATCGAAGATGAATTGTTCGAGTTTGATGCCGTTGGGGGATGCGGGAGCGATGCGTGTGCCGGTAGTGAGGTCTGTGCAAGGTATTTTCTTGCGGGCGACGTGGTATGGGAGGTATGATTCAGGCCATTCCGGGATATCGGCTAGGTAGGAAGTGGAGTAGTAATGATTCACGATGTTGGCAGTGCGGAGCGCGAGTTCGCCGTCCTCGGCACGAGCGGCAGCCATTTCCGTCGAGATTTCGGAGTACTCGATTACCGCGGGCCGCTTGTTCTTTGACACGATCAGACCAACACTCTCCTCTGGGGCGCGTTTGGGCACGGACTTGGTAGCCACCGCAACGCCACGGGAGGACGCGAAGCCGAGAAAAACGGGGTCGGCTAGGCGCGCGAGGCAGTTATCCACGCAGTATGCATGGACATGTTTAACGCCGCGAGCGGCCATGTCGGCTAGGACGTGTTGCTGTACAAGCGCGCGGTAGATACCGCCGTTGCCGTCTGGTGCCACAGCGACGGAGGAGGGCGTGTCGAGCATGATCTTTCCAGAGTTGTCGATGCATGGAAGAACGCCTTGTTCGAAGAAGATCACATCGGAGGGTGCAAGACCGAAGTAACGGTTTTTGGAGAAGAATGCTTCAGTCGGTGCGCGCGTCGGGCCGGAGGTCATGATGTACCATGGAATCACTACTTTCGTCACGCCGGTAGTATCTTGAACAAGCCTCTGCAGTCCTAGAATGCGGTGCGCTTGGAGTTCAAAGAGTGACGCATGTGAGGGGAGACCGATGTCGAAGCACCCCTTTGGATCAGCAGATCCAAGACGTGTGCCTTGCCCCCCCGCGAGGAGCACAACGGCCACAGAGTTCTGGGCGAGCAGGGTGATCCCTGCGTCGTACCACTTCGCGATATCGGCTGATGAGGCGGTAAGCAAGCTTGCGGTGGCAGCCGAGGGCAGCGGGGTAATTTCCCCGGGGGTCGAGTCTGGGAAGGTGATGGAGGAGAGGACGGAGGAGGCAATGTGGGTAATGCGTGCTGGATCGATGGAGGCGAGTTGAGTGAGGAACGAGGCCTGCTCGGTGGATGTGAGGCTGTCGTAAAAAGTGAATACGTGGTCCTGTCCCGCGGCAGCGTAGGCTGCGCGGAGTTCCTCAAGTGCAGGCATTGTGTGTTGTGTGATGTGGTGGTGGTGAAGAAAGTGGAAGCAGAGGTTGGGGAACACGGAGTATTTACGGCGTACGCGAGTGTGTACGGAAATAGCTTTATTTACATGGCACAAATCGGGAAACACCGCAAAATAGCAATTACTCCTCGCCGACGGGCATTTCGTCCTCAAGTACGCGAATCAGGGTTACTTTCATCTCGGTGGTGTCGTGGCCCCGGAGCACGTCGCTAACGAACTCGGCTTCGACCTGCATCTGGACCTGCGCTAGTTAGCCGTTGCACATACACAACTACGCACCGCAGAATGTGCAACAAAGCAGCGAAATAGAAAGTGGAATAAGTACCATCTCTAAAGCACCTCGCAGCACGCCACAGAGGATGTTGGAATACCACAGCTCATCCACGGCGCGTCGGTCGTCGGGGAGCTCGACGAAATCCGCGAGCGGGTTCTCGTCGAACACGAGACTGAATTGCTTGTTGTCGGGCGACCAGTTGAGAATTGACGGCGTGATGTTTAAAAAGATTTTGAATCCGACCTACGCATATATTAGTGCTGCCTGGAATGTAGATGTGGAAGGGGCATAGGAGTAGACCTTGGAGATGACTTCAGCGGTATCGCGGAAGTTCTTGCACCGCCCGGACCCCGCACGCGCAAGAAAGTCTTCAATAAGGCGGATACCAATATTGTACCCCATCTTGTCGAGCTGCTCGTTGACTTGGACATAGTCGCTGTTGAAGTCCTTGCACAGTTGCGCGACGACCGAGCCGTATGTGAGGGTTACCAGCTCCGCGTTCTGTCTCGTTAGAAAGAATAACAAAGAAGAGTGTGAAAGAGAGAGTACGCACCACCTTCTCGACCTTGGTCTTCCACACGTCCTCGCCGATCTGGCGCGGTGTGCGCGCGGCCATGATGTTGTGTGGGGAATGGCGTTGGTGATCGCGATGGCGTCCACTCCCACCTATTTCACGACCTCACCCTCACCACAACCACCACCTTACAATGGACAAACGCAAAGACGGCACCACGCACGCAGGCGGCCCGCTCAAGCGCCTGCGTCCGGCCCATGAGCTGTCGGTCGCGGTCGTGAATACTTCAGTCGCGGCAGGTCCGCTCATCCAAGCGGTACCGCGCACATCGGGGCTGCAAGCGCCGATTATACAGCTCTCTGGACATGCTGGCGAGGTTTACGCGTGCCGATTCGACGAATCCGGGCAGGTTATTGCGTCCGCATCGCAAGATAGGACTATTTGTGAGAGTTCCACTGTCTACGTGCAAGTTTTATCGCTGACTATTGTAGTGCTGTGGAACACATACGGTGCGAATGAGAACTTTGGCGTGCTCAAAGGGCACAAGAACGCGGTGCTCGACGTCGCATTCTCACGCGACTCACGCACGCTCTACTCCGCCTCTGCCGATGCGACGTTAGGGGCATGGGATGTCGACACCGGCGCCCGGATACGTACGCACACCGGCCACGTCGGTGTGATAAACGCGCTGGATCGCGTACGAAGAGGTCCGGAATTGTTGCTCTCTGGCGGCGATGACGGTACACTTGGGTTATGGGACCCACGGGTTAAGGTTGCCGTGGACTACTTCGAGACGGACTTTCCCGTGCTTGGCGTCGCGTTCGGGGAGTTGGGCGGGAGTCAGGTATTTTCGGCGGGGATAGACCCGGAAATCAAGGTGTGGGACACGCGGCAGCGGGACAGGGTGCTATATACGCTTCCAGGACATACGGATAGTGTCACCTCGTTGGCGGTGTCGAGCGACATGCAGTTTCTGCTCTCGCGGGGGATGGATGGCACCGTGCGCTCATGGGACGTGCGTGCGTTCGCGCCGGAAGACAGGAGCATCGCGATCTACGAGGGGGCGCCAGCGAACGCGGCGGAGCAGGGCTTGATCCGTGCCGATTTCTCGCCGGATGGAACGCGGGTGGTGTCTGGAGCTGCGGATCGCACTGTGGTGGTGTGGGATACCGCTGCGCCGGGGAAAATCGTCTACAAGTTGCCGGGACACGCAGGGAGCGTAAACGATGCGCGGCTGTCACCGAGTGAGGGGAACGTGCTGGTGAGCGCGTCAGTGGACAGAACGCTGTTGCTGGGGGAGTTGGGGGTGTAGCGTAGATAGTAAATAACGGAGGCAGCAACTCCACGAAGTTCACCACCACAATGAGCACGCCCGCGCCAGACGACGACGACGGCGACGACGACGCCGGATGGGCTACCCCGGTCGCGTCGCTGGGGACGAGCACTGCCGCGACGCCACTGGCGACGCCGCTAGAGGGTGAAGTCGTCGTGACAACCGCGGTGCATCCAAATGCCAGCGGCTCGTACGGTTTCTACGACGCCAGCGGCTTCGCCGGTACCGATGCTGTGAACGATGACGACGATGACGACGATTTTGGCGACTTTGCCGACGCACACACGCCAGCTCCACCGACTCCTCCCTCACTACCATCCGCAATCCGTCTGCTCGATATGCCCGACTTTGTTTCCCCCGACACCCTCGACGCCGCCACCGCCGCGATCACGAGCGCTGTATACCCGGGGACGCTCCTCATCGCGGCTACACTGCCTGATCTTGCGGCACTGCCGCCCGTCCACGCGGGTGGAGCGCTGTTCAACAACCCCCGGGGGGCGGCGCAGCTGTGGAGCAAGATCACCGCGCAGACGGAGGACGAGGGCGCATTGGTCGAGTGGCGCACGTCGAAGGTGCGACGGACGTATCTGGTCGCGCTTGGAATGCCTGTCGATCTGGATGAGGTACTCCCCTCCGCACGCGCGCAGGAGCGGTTGGTCATCACTTCCAGAACCAAGAAGGTCGGTGCCACGCCGTCAGCAAGCACAGCACAGCCCTCCGACACGCCAGCACTAAGCACACCCCTCCTCGCGCCGCCCCCGCCGCCGGAATTTGACTACGACCACGCACGCCAACTTGCCCGCGTTTCCGACGCAGCGCTACAGCTCATGACGGAATCCGAACTCAAAGCCCATCTGCGCGCTCTCGAGGACGCAAAGATAGCGGCATCGATTGCACTTGCACATTGGATGGATGCGCGCTCGGCGGCTGCGCAGAATAAGGAGTATTACGAGAGCGTGATTGACTCGTCGATTGAGTATGCGCAGCGGGTGAGGACGCAAACGACAATGTTGGCAGCGGTGCAGCGGGCGGTGGGTGGGGGAGGGAGTGGGAGTACGAATGGGAATGGGCGGTAGTGGTAGGACGGAATGTATATTGTATGAATGCGAAGGGAAGAAGAAATGAGAAGAGTTGTGCCGCCTTCCTCATTGGGAAATGCACCATGCGAGCGCACCACGCGTGCGCACCGCATCCAAATGATCCCGCACTGCTTCTGCAGTCTACCACAGTGTAGAATAACCCAATTGCCATAGTTTTATACGTTTTTGCGTAAACTTGCTCATGCCTTGCTCGACATGGGTGCTTCGCCGACCTCGGCCTTCCCGAAGAGGCAGGCTCAGCCCACGTCGCCGCCGCGCACTTCATCGCCTTCACCACCTCCGCTTCCACCTTCACGCCCACGCAATGGCACCGGACTACGCAGATTACACCCACGCGCTGCACTCCCACGCGCACGCCACGGCCGCAGTGCCGATACCGACTCCACTCACAGCGCATGGCGTGCCCTCCGTTACTGCCCGTCCCCGCCCCCGCGCCGCCCGCCTCGACATGCGCTCCGTTCCCGCGCGCCTCGACCGTGACCATAAATCCACTGCTGCCAGGGAAGGGGCGAGCAGGGCGCTGCCGTTGACCGAGGCACCGACCTATAAGCCGACCATCGAGGAGTTCGCCGACCCGTTTACGTATATAGCTGCCATTGCGCCAGAGGCGAGGGAGTATGGAATCGTCAAGATCATTCCGCCGGACTCGTGGCGGCCACAGTTTGCCCTCGATACTGAGGTAGGTATTCACCCGGTATACTTACATGCGTCGCTAACCCTACAGCGCTTCTGGTTCCGCTCGCGCCGGCAGGAGCTCAATGCCATGGAGGGCGGCTCCCGCACCGCGCTCAACTTCCTCGACCAACTCCACAAATTCCATAAGCAGCGTGGCGTGGTACTCAATCGTCTTCCCTCCGTGGACCGTCGTCCCCTTGACCTTTACCACCTCAAAAAGGCCGTTGACATGCGCGCTGGCTTCGATTCGGTCTGCAAGAAGAAGCAGTGGGCCGAGATCGGTCGCGAGCTTGGGTACCACGGCAAAATTATGACCTCGCTTTCGACGTCTCTTAAAGCTGCGTATCAGAAGTACGTCATGCCGTACGAGTTATATCTCCGCAGCGCGAAACCCATCGTGCAGCAGCAGCTCCAGGACGAGCAGGGCGGTCCGTTCACGCCACTTGTCCGCGCGCGCACCGTCTCCGCAGATTCCGTCGACGGCTCTGCCACGCCGAAGCGTGGGCTGTCTACCGAAGCCGATACATCCGTCTCACCTTCACCCAAACGCATCAAGCCCGAAGACCCGCCAACGGTAGCAGGATCTAATATGCTCCTTCACCGCCCTTCCGGCTCCGTTAAGCGCATGTCGTCCCGCACGAATCACACCCCGGGTGAGAACTGCGAGGTGTGTGGCCGCGGCGACAGCGCAGAGAGCATGTTGCTTTGCGACGGATGCGACGCGGGATATCACATGGCCTGTCTCAAGCCGTCGTTGAAGACACTGCCCGACTACGACTGGTACTGCGACAAGTGCCTCGTTGGGACGGGCGAGTACGGATTCGAAGACGGCGGTATATACAATCTCCGCCAGTTCCAAGAAAAAGCACGGAATTTCAAGGAGCGGTATTTTATGCAAAAGGGAATAGCACCCGGACAAGCCACCGAACGAGATGTGGAGGCCGAGTTTTGGCGGCTCGTGGAGGATTTGGATTCGACAGTCGAGGTTGAGTACGGTGCAGACATCCATTCCACAATCCACGGCTCGGGCTTCCCCACAATTGAACGCGACCCCCTCGACCCCTACGCCGCTGATCCGTGGAACCTCAACATCATGCCTCTGCATGAGAAATCTCTACTGCGGCACATCAAGACCGACGTCTCAGGAATGACGGTCCCATGGCTTTACGTCGGCATGGTGTTCTCCACATTCTGCTGGCACTCCGAGGACCATAATACCTACTCCATCAACTACCAGCACTTTGGCGAGACCAAGACATGGTACGGCATCCCGGGCGCCGACGCCGACAAGTTCGAGGACGCAATGCGGCGTGCTGTCCCTGAGCTGTTCGAGCAACAACCTGATCTGCTCTTCCAGCTTGTTACAATGCTAAGTCCGAAGCGGCTAATCGAGGAAAACGTGCGGTGCCACGTCATCGACCAGCGCCCTGGCGAATTTGTCGTTACATTCCCGCAAGCCTACCACGCGGGGTTCAACCACGGTTTTAACTTCAACGAGGCAGTAAATTTCGCACCTGCGGACTGGGAACCGTTCGGCCGCGCTGGCGTCGAGGCATACCAGGACTACCGCAAGCTTCCAGTCTTTTCCCACGACGAATTACTGCTCACTGCCGCTGCGCGGGATACCTCAATCGAAACTGCATTCTGGCTCGGGCCCGCGCTCAAGATCATGGAAGACCAAGAACTCATGATGCGCGCGCATATACGCCAATTATTCCCCCACATAACCGAGGAATACGCGCCGCAGGATTTACCCGAAGGAGACATGCAATGCGCGTACTGCAATGCATATTGCTATCTCTCGCAAATCAGATGCCCCTGCACCAAGAACGTGGTGTGTCTTAACCACTATGACGAGTTATGCGAGTGCGATCGCACCACACGCGTACTCCGTACAAAGATGTCGGAAACTGAATTAGACACAATCGTCACCCGCGTGAACGAACGTGCGCATGTGCCGCATATGTGGTTGGAAAAATATACCGCGTTGACAACGGGGGATGAGAAGCCGACGTTCAAAGCGTTGAGATCGTTGTTGACGGAAGCAGAAAAAATTCAATACCCGATCCCGCAGGTTGAGGAACTGCGACGAGTTGTCGCGGCGGGTAATGAGTGGATCGAGGACGTGCAAAAGATTCTCGCGCGGAAGCATCAACAACGACGACGTGCGGAGCGGCCGTTAACCACAACGGCAGCGCGGCCAACAGCTTCTCGTCGTACCAGCGCGCGTGCGTCGTCAGTCGCTAGCGACGCTGCGACGATGGCGTCTGAAGAGCCGGTCCGCAAACCTGAATACCTCGACGATCTCCTGCTTCGCGTGCAAGCGTTACCGTTTACAACCGCCGAAGTCGACGCACTGGAAGAACGGCGCGACGAGATTCGCGATTTTGAAAAGCATGCTACCGCCGCGCTTGCCGATGGCGCGTCGGTAAATCGAGACATGCTTGTGGGTTTGATAGAGCAAGGGTATAGTCTGAACGTTGAGATACCGCAGATAGAAGGGTTGGAATTACGGCTTGCGCAATTGACATGGAAGAAACAAGTGACGGATGCAATGAAGGCGTATATGTACCTCACCGAGGTCGACGCTATGCTTCACGAAGGAGCTGAACTCGGTTTCAATGCACAGGATACTCTTTTCGCAGCGCTTACACGAAAGAAGGAACTCGGTGATCAATGGGAACGCGACGTGAGCGAGGGAATAACCGCCGGCGTCCCGGATCTAAACATGCTTGAAGACAAGTACGACGACGCGGCGACGGTCTCGGTTACCAAACATGTGTACGAAGCGCTGGAGCAGTTTTTGATTCAAAACAAAGAACTCACCGAGGCAGTGGACTCATTTTTTGCTCGCGCCGAGACAGCGGAGTTAACACAGCGCGCACGGTATAAGGAGGTGCGGCAGGTATTGGATAAGTTGCATAACGCTGAGAGCGGGGTTGCCATTGAAGGGACAAAGGTACTGGCGCTTGAACGCATGGCGCGGAAGGTCGAGGAATGGTTACATCAAGGCCGCAAGATATTCCACAAAGTGAACGCTGGGCTGCATGTTCTCACGACGCATCTCGAGGCGGTTGAACAACGCGACCGCATGTGTTTTTTGTTGGACGATAGGCCATCCCCCGGCGCAACAACGGACGAGGAAAACAAGAAGGAGATCTTCTGCATTTGCAGGTTACCCGAGTCTGGACTCATGATCGAGTGCGAAACATGCCACGAGTGGTATCATAACCGATGCCTAAAGATCCCGCGAGGGGCGTTGAAGCAGGCAGAGTTTTATCTGTGCCCAATATGCGATCCAGAGCACGCACGTATACACCGGGACTCACACCGCGCTACACTTGCCGAGCTACAACAATGGCTTGCATCCGCCACATCCAACACACCACTTCCGCTCTACCCGGACGAACTCGGCGTACTTACCCGCATCGTGGAGTGTGCCACCAAATTCGAACGGTTCGTCAACTCAATCACCCTCGCGACGGCTGGAAAAGTGCAGCAGGCGGCAGGAGTGGACGGGTTATCAGAGGAAGATGTATACGTGCTCAAGTTTTATCTAAGGAAGTTGGAAGGCGCGGAGGTAGTGTTACCGCCGCAAACGGAATTTTTGAAGGCGACAGTCGCGGAGGTGGCGAGGAGACGGACTGGGAAGGAAGTGGTTATGGTTGCGGATGATGAAGAGATGGTGAATGTGCCAGTGGCGGAGGAGGCTGCACCGGCGAAGGGGGAAGCCGCATCCCCGGCTGCAACACCATCGTCGCCAGCAACAGCGCTAGTACCAGTACCACCACCAGCACCGTCGCCGCTGCCAGCAGTACCGTCAATACCCGCATCAAGCGCGTCGTCATTCATGTTTAAGAGCTTACTCACAACAACCGGCACGCTCGATGAGAACCAGCTACAACAACAGGAACGAGAGCGGCAAAGGTTGCGACAGGCTGAGATTTCGCAGCTGCGACGACCGTCTAGCGGCGCTGGTAGCGATGGCGTGGGTGGTGCGGGCGAGGGGAGTAGTGAGGTTGTGATACCGTAATAATGCCGTTGTTACGGCGTTGTTGCGGGAGTGAGCGAGTGACAGTGCGAAGAAACCCGTGGCGGGAATGTGCAAGCGAGAGTGTGTGGGAAAATGGATGACGGAGAGGAAACAGGGTCGAAGGGATGGTAATGGCGCATGTATGAATTGTCCCCGTTTTGTACTATTGTTGTTTGGGTGTGCTTTGTTTTATATACTTGGCGAGCGGAGGGAATGGTACTTTGAATATGCACCCTATGCGCTCACGACGCGTCTCATCAATGCGCAATGTGTCTTCGCTTAGCCGTGAACTCGTGTGAATGTGATGAGTACGTTGTAATGCAAGTGCCATATTTAACTACTATACTTATATACAGTCCCACCCTCTTCTTCACCTCTCTCTCCATCTCACGCCGCTACCGTCTCCTGCACCTTGGCGCGCACAATAGGCATTCCATATACTTTAGCCCTTCTCTTCACGCCCCTCTCCGCCGCACGGGAGAAGATGCCCGCAACCAACTCCACCGTGCGCAGCGAGTCGTCATTTGCAGGGACGGGGTAGGTTACACTCCACGGATCGCAATCTGTGTCGACGATACCGATTGTCGGGATGCGCATCTGGCGGCATTCGTTTAGGGCCGGTTTGTTTTCTAGGGGATTCAAGACCACGACGAGATCAGGCCGGACGAGGACGGAAGACGTTGATGCGTCATTCGCAGTGTCGGAGCGTGAGGAAGTTGGGGCGTCGGCGTCATCAGAGTCCGCGGCGGTGAGTAAACTCATTGTCTCGGAGTGATCGAGAAGTATTTTACCAGCCATATCCGCGACGGCAACAGGATGTGCCGCCAACACGGTGCCAGCATTGGTTAAAGTGCCGGGCACCCAACGTCTCACAACCGCATATGCGCTGGCGCGTCTGGCAACAGCATGAACGAGTACATCTTGTCCCGGTCGCGTGCCCACAAACACCACCACACCGCCGCGATATGCAACCGTTTCCAGCACCTTACATGCACGCCGCAGCAATGGCACTGTCTTCTCCAAATCGATAATGGACACCTTATCCAACGACCCGCCGCCGGAAGGACCCTTGCGGTTCCACGTACCACCACCAGAATCAGCGGTGCCATAGATCCATGCGAGGTTGCCGCGGTGTAAACGCTGCGGATTATGTCCCAAGTGCGCACCGGCAGCTGTTAACATCGCGACAGTCGCCTGCGCTGCGTCGGGGGGACTAACTAATGCCCGACGCGGACGATACGCAGTGGTGCTCTGTACGGATCCCAAGCCACCTGACACCCGCGCGTGCTGTAAACGGCGGAGATATAACTCATGTAGAGTATACGGCTCGTCTGGCGCGGATGGTGCGGTGGTATACAACGCCGCGTCGGCAGCAGCCTTACTCACAGCCCCTGCCGCAGCCGCTTCATCGCCCTTCTTCTTCTCTTCGGCCGCCGCAATCCGCGCCCGCGCGTCTGCGACGCTGGCAGCGGTATCCATCTCTCGCGCGTACAACCGCGCAAGCTCAGTTCGCACGACAGTGTCCACATCCGCACTCTCTCGGACAAGCTGGGACCGCAATCCCTCCCGCGCAGCGGCGCTTGCGGAAGAATCGTAGCTGCGTGCGCTTTTGGCGTGGTCTGAGCGAATAAGTGCTTCCGCTCGTGCGTTCGCGGCGTGTTCGCGCTCGCGATAGACATGCGCGAGGTCGGCCGTGTCTAGAGGCTTCGTTGCCGTCGCGCTTGCAAAAATCTGTTGCGACGCGGCACGGGCGGTAGATGAGTTTGTGTGTATATTTGCAAACGCCGGGGAATCCTCCATGCCAACGTCTGTGTCGTCGAAAATCGCAGCGCTCAGCGGATCGCCTTTGTAGTTTGGTGTGGTTGTCGGGGAGTTGGACGGAGCCCCACGAGGCGGTTTCGAGGCGTAGTTTCGGCATCGCAGGTGCGTCTGCGCGCGCGGCGCAAGACGACGGAGCGCGCGCGAGAGCATTGTGTGTGAGACGGGAGGACGTGGGGTGAGAGTTAGGATGGCAAGTCGGAGGAGCACGATATTTTTTGAGGCGAGTTCGAAGATTCGTGAGCACGTGATGTTTGGCAGCCCCGGAATATACATCTTTCTATGCCACAAGGTGTGGGGTATGCTACATAGAAGTATTTAGAACTACAATGCTGTGCCTTAGAGTCAATCACGTATGTGGACATGCTTAGCCTTGTAAGATCTACCCCAGTACCCACGGCACGCAAAGCTAGCAGATGAAAACCTTTATATTACAGACGAGAAATGTGATCACACAAAAAACCATCTCTGCACAATCGCATCCCGTCGTCGTCCCATTGCCTTATTCTTTTGCTTTGCTTGCGGCAGGTTCTTACTCCTCTGCAAGACCCTCCTTCAGCTCATCCTTGATGGCCTTGAGCGCCTTCGCGGTGCCATGCAGAGCGTGTCCTAGGATTGTCAACACGTCTCCACAAATTAAATGAATCAACGTCAAAAGAAAACATACTGTGGTTGCGACGGAACTTGGGGTCAACACCCTTGAGCGAAGGGTACCGCGACGTCTTTGGCTTCTTGATACCGTTCTGTTTGATGAAGTTAATCCCTGCCCGCTCCAGCCTCAAATCCCCTCTCCCCTTCTCTCATAAAGCGGGAACATACACGGTGCGCCTTCCGGATCTGGTTGTGGTTTGTGTGGTTCTTGGACTTGGACATTGCGTCGGTTGTTGCTGCTACTGTGGAGACGGTGAACTGCGAGGAGAAGCCAACTACTCGACACGACGACGCCGCGCATTGCGCCGCAGCACGTGACTGCGTGACTGCGTTTAACCCTACCTTAAACCCTAGCTCCCGGTAGGCTGCTTCCACCGTCGCGAACATCACCACTCTGGCACCCCGCAACCCCGTAATATGGCCAGCGTACGTACACCGCGCGTCTCGATCGAGTTCTGCACCGCGTGCAAATGGAATCTTCGTGCCGCCTGGCTCGCACAGGAGCTCCTCTCTACTTTTGGATCAGCGCTGGGCGAGGTTGCGATGGCACCCGCGCCTGTGGCCGGCACTTTCACCATCACTGTTCTCCTCGCCACCAATAGCACGCCTGTGGTGGTCTGGGATCGGCATGCCAACGGCGGGTTTCCTGGTATACCTTACTCTCTTCTACCATATCCCATCTGCTCTCGTAGTAACACGCGTAGACTCAAAAGACCTCAAGCGGCTTGTGCGCGATGTCATCAGTCCTGGGCGCGACCTCGGCCACGTCGATCGACCGCATGGCGCTGCTGTTGCCGAAGCTCCAGCCGAAGCTCAAGCTGAGGCGTCCACTGCTCCAGCCGACAGCACTTGCGTTGACTGCGCGCCGAATGTGTCTGAAAAGCTCTCATGAACAATATATAATGCATAACGACAAACACGGCAAAATACAAAACACGGCTCCTAACTACTTGACTTATTTTACAAAATACACGTACACCCAGGGTTATAGATAGTAATAGTAAATAACGCAGACAAAGAGAGAGAAAACAGTGTTAGAAAAGTGAACACACAACCGCGCGCGTGCAAGACGCTACCCCGCACGAATGCGGGGAAAGGGGAGGGGGTACTCGCCGCCGAATGGCCATATGGGGCAGTCGTGTGTGGCATCAGGGGACATGAACATATGATCATTAGGCGGGGAGAGGAACAACACAATGAAACAAAATAAAGTCGGGACGGGAGAGAGGAAATCGGGGTTGGCAAGAAGGACGGCGGACGATCGTGATGGTGAAGGGAGTGGAAGGTACGCCGCGGCGTTGTCATGCGAGACGTGTGGCGGATTGTGATGAGGAAAGGACAACGGCGACGGGGGCGTTCTGCGCGGCATTCGTGAAGGAGTGACTTAGTAAAGGGATGAAAGAGGACAGAATCGGAGGAAAGGAGAAGGCGCCTACTTGGGCACCTTCTTCTGCTTGCGCGGCGTGGACCCGCCCATGCCGGCATAGCCGTACTTTGGCTTCTTCTCCGCGGGTTTGAGGATCTGGAACGAGCAGAGTAGGCTCTCGTCCACGGACATCATAGCTCCCGCGTTGTCGAACTCGCCGCAGTAGTTTGGCGCGGAGAAGAGTGTAACCAGCTGACGCTTCGAAAAGAACTCGTATCCGTCCTCGACCACCTGGTGCGCGCGACAAATCAGATCCATGTCGTGTTTCTGCAAGAAACGTGAGACTACGTCCGGCCCGAAGGTAAACGACACACCACGGTCGTTTTCGCTCCACCCTGTGATATCCTTGTCGGGATCTGACCACAACAGATCGCACAGCAAGCCCGAGTCCGGGATGTCAGTCGGCCGCATGATCCGCCGGATCTGCTCCATGTTGTTCAGGTCCGGCGACAATCCGCCGTGCATCGTGAAGATCTTCTCGTCAATAATGGCCGCGATAGGCAGGCAGTTGAAGCAGTCGGTAAACGTCTTCCACAGCTTGATGTTGTATCTGCGCTTGCCTGCATACAGTTAGCATGCGATCGATGCTCCAAGGGGGGGGGGGGTGGAACATACACTCATCGTAGAAGCCGTAGATGCGGTTAATGGACGCGCACTCGTGGTTGCCGCGCAGGATGAAGAAGTTTTCGGGGAACTTAATCTTGTACGCGAGCAGCAAGCAGATAGTCTCTAGCGACTGCTTACCCCGGTCGACGTAGTCGCCGAGGAAGAGGTAGTTTGCCTCGGGTGGGAACCCGCCATACTCAAAGAGACGCAGGAGGTCGTAGTACTGGCCGTGGATGTCGCCTAGATGAGAGTTAGGGGTGTGTGCCACGTACGCGATCGGACTAGAACACATACCGCAAATCTGCGGAGTTAGCATGCGATGACAAATACACGCGGCTGTGAATGCGTACCTTAATGGGGGCCTCGAGCTCGAGGAGAATCGGCTGCTGGATAAAGATCTCGCGCGCACGGGTGCAGAGGTACTTGATTTCGGTCTCGAGGAGCTGGACGTGGGCACCGGGACGGGAGCCGCGGACCTCGAGGAGCCGGTCGACGATGGAGTCGAGGTCGATCTCTGCGGAGTCAGCCATGGCGGGTGGCGGCGGAGCGGGGAGGTGATAGTGGGGGTGGAGAGGAGGAAGTGGTGAAGATGTGAGCGGAGTGGCGGCGCAGGAGACACGAATAAACGACCAATAAGAGGCGCGGGTCCTGTGCGCGCGAAAGTGCACTCAGAAGAACGCGAACACAACGCGATTTTGCGGGAAGAAATCCGCAGCAAGTCAGCGCAGCCCGCCAGGGCTAGGGCTGCGGTTGGCGCTGTTGACGCCGTGCCGCTTTCGGCCCTCTTCTCTGCTATTCCTGTCCTATCTGGGCTACTGTGTTCGTACTCTGCTTCTTCTCCTCTCTCTTCTTCTACTTTCCCTTCCTTCTGTTCCCTCCAGTTTGCTCGTGCTGCGGCCGCTTCTTGTGACCTCCGCAGCACACCTCGTCACAGCCTCACCGCGCCACAAGCAGCCGCACCGCCACACACCGCCACACACGCCACGCTCTCGCCCGGCGACCGCGGCCCGCCCCCGCCCGACCTGCCACTTTCGGCAGGCCCACAATAACGCGTCGTCGACGCGTTCTGCCCGGGTTCCCATTGCCAACACGACGCGTATGCTCATGCTCTACTACATCCATTGCTTCCAAACCCCAGCTTACATAATCAAATCATAACGCCGTCCCTGCTCTTACTTTCTCACTCACACTCTCGTACTCACTCACTACGATACCCACAGATCTACCGTGCCCGCCTCCGCGCAACTCTCTAGAGCGACATCCCAGTCATTCCCGTCCTCTAGTACCACCAAATCCCCGTCCTCGTCGCGGTACTTGAGTCTGTACCCATGCCCTGCCGTCCCTGCCGTCGTCGCCGCACCGCTCTCACGTTCCCGGCTCGTCACAAGCTCCTCGAACGCGTTCGCGTTGCACAACCGCAGCTTCTTCTCCACCCGCTGCACCGCTTCTTCGAACGTCACTTCCGCGGGAACGAGTAGCACATACGTGTCCGTCTGGAACGTGAGACGTAGCTTCATCGACGCGCCTTGTCGCGCACTCTGGCCCTGGCTATTTCGCGAGGCGCCGTTCGTAGACCCCGCAAGCGTGCTCGATGTCGCACTCGACTCCGACGATGCGTCAGACCACTGCGCACGGTGTCCCTTGAACGATCCCGACCGTGTCGGCTCGCCCGCCGGCCACCCGCCGTTCACGAACACACCGCTGCCAGCACCACTCCGCTTCGCGCCAGTTCCCCCCGTCAACGTCGTCGTGCCGGTACTTATCGGTGTCAGATCGCTGAACTCGGCAGGACTCTCGCGCTTCTGCCGCAGTATCATCCGCTCCAGTGCAGTCTCCCACTGTCGCAAGTGCTCCATGCTTCTAAATCGGATTGAAAACCCCGTAGACCGCGGCGCCTCACCGGCTGCGCCAGCGGGAAACTCGCACGCAACCGTGAGCAAGTATCCATTCATCGACATCAGGTCACCAGTGGGCTTATCTGTCGACGAAGTCACACTCGTTATGTTCTCCAAGTAAACACGCCCCGCAAGCGTGGACTGCCCCGGTCCGGATCCAACAGTGCCGTTACTACCGCCGTTCGCTCCGCCGATGCCGCCTGCAGTTGCTGAGGAAAATCCAGACGCGCCCGAGAACGACGCCTTCTTACTCACGGATCCCTGCAACAAACTCTTCTTCTTTTTTGTGGTTGAAGTGCTCCCGCCTGTACTGCCCGTCGCGCTCATCGCGACGCTGCCATTAACGCTCGCCGTGTCGCTGCCCGCAGCACTGCTGTTGCCCGCACCAGCTCCGGCACCAGCTGCGCCCACGCCAGCTGCACCGGCTGGTCCTTCCTCCTTGCAGAACAGCATAATTCGCTCAAATAAGTAGATATGATAATCCTGCTTCACCTCGATAACTGGGAAGAACCCGTGGAACAATAAATCTCCGAATCCATCGACGTTATGCCCCAGCCAATTCCGAATCTGAGACGTCAACTCGCTAACCGCCTTCTCGTTCTCAACGCGGCGCTGCGTCTCGTTCACGCGGTTCGTAACCCGCGTCATCGTCGCATACCCCTCAAGTAGCTCGGTATATCCTTCCGAGTTCTCATCGGTGTACTTCAACATCGCTTTCAACAGCAGCGGATACTTGCAAATCCGCTGAATCGGCTTGATCAAAATTGACGGCAACTCATACGTCGGCTCAATCACACTCCGCAGCCGTGCAAGTTTCGGCGCTTCCTGCTGCGCTAAATCCGACGCCTGCTTCTGCTGCGACGCATACGTCTCGTAGACATGGAAACCTTGCTCGGCGTTGACAAAGAGTGCGCCAAATCGCTGCGATCCCGGCGCCAACCGCGCGTTGTTCTCTACCCCGATCAGAAACTTGCGCTGGAAATCCACGAGCGTGTTCAGATTGGGAAACAAAAAGTGTATCATGTCCGCTGACACTATCTCTTGCTGTTGCAACAGCTTCATGTAGGTCTGCAGCAGCTCCAGATCCTGCACGTACTTGCGCTCGGTTTGAACAAGCTCCTGAATCACTTTCGATCGCATATCCGCGCCCTCATCAAGCGCTTCCCCGACTGGCGCCGACGAATGCGCCTGCACGATCGTAGCACCGGACGTCTTGTTGTCATACAAATCCAGCACCCGATCCACCGTCTGCGTGACCTTCAGCAAGTCTGTCGTATCGTCCGAAAACACATTCATAACCGTAAACAAATCCTCATCCGCAAACTCAAGATACTGCTTGCACGCAATCACGAAATCATAAACACCCCGCTTGCACGTGCGCAAGTCCTGCTGCGACGGTGGCAGAACCGCCGGATCCGGCACAACCAACAACGGCATCGCTGGCTCTTCGCCATCTTCGGTCGAAACTTCGGTTAGGGCGTTTAGCAGCGCGCAAAGCGACGTGCCTTGTCGCAAAAACCGCCATAGTTGCGTCACAGGGTCGATATCATTGTTTGCGAGCGCAATCTCGGCTGGCGGCGCGAGCGCGGCGTCGACCGCGGAGGTGTCCGTTACCGACGCCACACGTGCATGTGCAAGGTACACGGCAACGCCAGGGACATTCTCAAGACGGGAGACAAGCGACAACGCGGTCTGGAACAGCGAGGACCGGGGTTGCAGCCCCGTGGAGGAGACTGAGGAAGATGAGGAGAGCGTTGCGGCCATGCCTACCGCGGAGGCAAGCGATGCGGACACAGACGACGGTTCAAGAGTATACGACCTCGTGAGCTGCGGTGCTGGGGGGGGCGGGGTGGCGTCGGAGGGGGAAGTAGTCGCTGAAGCGGCAGAAGACGGGTTAGACGAAGACGAGGACGCGCCGGAGGTAGCGGAGCGCACGAGAAGGTGCGGGTGCGCAAAGGAACGTGCCGTGTGCAGCGCGTGCGAGGACATGAGACAGGAGGGTATCTGGCCGCGCGCCGGGCGGGGTGGTCGAGGGATTCTTGTGGGGGGAGGGATGGACGAAGTGGAGAGGAAGGAGAAGCGGACGGCGAAGTGCATTCAGAAAAGGGGCTTGATCATAGTCACATTGTGACTGATCACGTGAAGATCACACTCGTGCGGCGCGTTCGAACACTCCGACAGCAACATCGTCGTTCCAGACCGCCTTTAGCTCCAACTGCTACAGCAATGCAGTCGGCGGATGCAGTCTCACTGGATCTGGATCTGGACCTGGGATTGGTCCTCATACAGTCTGCTTCTCAGGCTCAATCTCTCGCGACCAGCCCCACTCACACCGACCTACCCTCTCTCTACACTGTACGTCTTGCCAAGGTCCTTCCGCCATCCATATTCCCCAACTAACACCCACAGTCCGTTGTTGACCTCAACTCCCGCCTCGACTCGCTCCGGCGCCAACGCGAATATCTCTCTGCCGCTGCCGCCACCTCCCGCCTTCTCCTGCAACTCCGCAACCCCCTCGACGCAGCTTCCCCTGATGCGGCAGCACCCGACGACACCGGCGCCTTGACCGAGATTGCCGCTCAAATCGAAGACACTCAGCATACCCTTCTGGCTACATATCGCACACTCACAAATCATCTCTCCGCCCTCGCTGCTCAGGCCGCCACTTCCTACGTCTTCCCGACCACTGCGCTCCTTGGTGCAGTGTCAGCACATGTGCCGGACTCCGTCGACATCCGCGCACTCCAACAGGTCTCGCAACAGCTGGAAATCCCATTCCCCGACGATGAGGAACTTGCTCAAATGCCCGACAGCGGCACACGGGATCAAGTGACCGCGCCGCAGCATAGTATACCCCTTATCCTGCACTCGCTCGCCACCTACTCTGCTGAAAACGCGCAACTACAGCAGTCTGTCGCGGAGCTCGAAACTTCGCTACTCGAGGTGTCTACCCAACAGAGCGAACAGCAGAACGTGCTTCGCCGGGATCTGCAACGCGCGCGGACAATTCTGCAACAGCATGAACAACAACATCAACAGCAGCAACCGGCTACACCCACCCCACCGTCATCCCAACCCGACAGTGCGATTGAAGATTCTAGCGTCATACTCCGTGAGCGCATCGCATCGCTTGAAAGCGAGCTCACATCACAAGCCGAGCAGCACGCAGTCGAGTTTGAAACCATCCTTATGCAAAACGCGACACTCAATGAACGTCTCGCCAGTGTCGAGGCGGCCAACCGCAAACCCTCCGTCACGAGTCCCACAAATACTGGATATCCGCACTCCGTGCCTTCGACCCCTATATCCGCGACATCGACCGCCGCAGCGCTCATGACGGAGACGTACAGCCTCTCCGCAGAGGCCGCCGCCACAGGCGATGTCGCACTACAACAGCGCGTCGACGAAATGCAAGCACAATTACACACGCTACTTGCAAACTATGAAACACTCGTGAGCGCATCGGTGCAATTTGAAGCCGAGCGCGACGAGTTCGAACGCAACATGGACGAGTTACGGGACAAGAACGAGCAGCTGGAGGCAATGGTGCTGGATAACCGGCTCAAGGTGCTTACAAGCCACGCATTCTTGCCGGAGAATAACGGGGTGGTCAACGGTGCAACTGCCAGTGGCGACGGAAACAGCACGTCAATCGCGTTACTGCGCAAGGAATTCCGCAAGCTCGCGACCGAGATGAATGCAAAGTACGCCGCAGCAATGAAGCAGGAGCTCGACGAGCGGCGGCGGCTTGAGAAGGTGATCCGGGATATGAAGCGTATGGGCAGTTAACTGTAGTACATGTATGAAATCAATGAAATCTAAATGAAGAGGTTCATCTTCAAGAATCTAATACAGACGCGCCGCTCCGGATTAACGTTGTGCCGGAGCGCGGATCGCGGAACAACTTCCGGGGTCAGGGTTGTGCGGTGAGCTTCGCCTCCGCCATCCTCGTTCCACGCCGTCACACGCACATAACATATTCGCCAGACACCGTCCCGCCCCCATCGCGCACGCAGCAGCGCACTCTGCTTCTGCTCCGTGCCGCTGCTCGAGGGACTGCGTCAAATTTCTTGCTCTCTGTGCCTAATTGCCCTGTGTCGACACCGATTGCGGCCATCGACTCGCCTCATCACACGCTCCATTCGCCTCCGCAAGGTCGCCGCACTTCTCAGACTCCCGTCTTGCTCTTAGCACTATAATACCACTGCGTAAGTCCCGCTGTATGCGTCGACGACCGCGTGCTTCTTAAATACCACGCCCGACTCCCACGAACCTGGCTGCTCGAACATCATCACAGCGACTGCCCCAGCTCACCACACTCCAGCACACGCCGCGACATGACATACCTCGCGTGCTATCTGGGCCGGCGAATACAATCGACGAAACCGCTCATCCTCAACGCCTGCGACGCGGAGAAGTCGCCGTATCTAGAATGCGAACACGATGATGTCGTTGCTACTCTGCGCTGTATCGCGTCCGTTTTCAGCAAAGGTACGTTCACTCCTTACTATTCGTACTATTGACAATGCTAACTCCCGCAGTTGCCGCGTACAAGTCCCCCAAGACGTGTTTAGACGACATTCTAGCACAATCCACAACCACCCCCATCGTGCTCTTCATCGACATTCTTACCACCGAGACTGACGCTGCCCTCTTCAAATCTATGACCACCGCCACCGCGGGCCGCGCCATAATCTCCGTGGCCCTCGTCGATGATGAAGACACCGCCATGTCCGAATTCATTGCCGCGGGCGCTGCGGACGTGGTTACGCGCAAGATCTCAAGCGGTCTTCGTCTACGGGGCTTGCTCTCTCAAGCACATCGACGTGCACAGAAGCGTACTACGAGCTGGATCGCGGGGAAATGGCATCCCGATACAGCGGCGGAGGAACGTTTGATTGACGTGCTTTTCAACGACATGGTGCTTGATGAACTACAGCCGCCGTATTCCTCCTCAACAGACGTGTCGGAAGAACGACACAAGTACCTGCGCATCGTCATCGGACAGTGGGATTTCCCTGCACACACCCTCACCGACGACGAACTCGCCCTCTGCGCAAGCTACATTCTCGCGCACGCCTTCACAATGCCCGAAACCGCCTCCCTTGCGCTCCCTCTCCCCGAGCTCCAACGACTGGTCGCGATCTTCAGGGCCGCATATCAACCTAACAACCCATACCACAACTTCCGCCACGTCGTCGACGTGCTGCAAGCAACATTCTGCTTTCTCCTCGCCGCACGCGCACTCCCGCCACACCCTGCCGCATCTACCACTTTCACCGCTGCACAACCACCCGCAGTCTCTCTCTCCGCTCTAATCACCCCGCTCGATGCTGTGGCGTTACTCGTCACGGCGCTAGGCCACGATGTAGGCCACCCCGGTGTGACAAATGCTTTCCTCGTCTCTCTCGCATCCCCACTCGCACGGCTCTACTCTGACCGCAGCGTTCTCGAATCTTTCCACTCCGCCGCATTCAACAACATCCTTCGCCGGCACTGGCCCGCTATGACCACCAAACCTGTTAAAGACGTCATCGTCGACTCCATCCTTGCTACTGACATGTCCCGCCACGCAGAATACATGTCCCGCATCATCGCACTTACACCAGCAACCCACACCGACGAGAGTCGCAGAGTACTCCTCCTCTCACTCATGAAATGTGCAGACATCTCGAACGTGGCGCGTCGACTTGACATTTCCATACACTGGGGCACCGTCCTCACTGACGAATTCCGACGCATGACGCTTCTCGAAACAAAACTTGGACTCCCTGCGTCGATGCCCTCCCTAGCAAGCACTGCAGCAACGCCCCCGCCAAGCACAAGCACAGCCGCCGTCCTCGCACTCGCGAAATCTCAGCTTTTCTTTATTAACACATTCGCACTCCCGCTCTTCGCTGCAGTTGCTGCCCTTGCGCCTGAGCTTACCTATGCGGCTGACCAGATCCGCGAGAACAAAGCTGCCTGGGAACGCAAGCTCGAAGACCTCTGCGCGTCCGATCCTAAAATTTTGCATGCGAATGGCCGGTAGTTCGACTCCATTTGCCTTTCTGTCTTCTATATTGACATTTCCTCTTTTGATTTTTTCCAGTTTTGTTTATAGTTTGTCATTTTCTTCTGGATCTTGGGCTCTTATACTGCACGGTCGATGCATGCTTTAGTTGTTATTCGTGGGTGTAAAATACAGTTGATCTATCGACTTATCTTCCTCCTCCCTGCCCTGCGTGATTCTCGCTAGTCCTTGATGCTACGGAAAAAACTCGCCATTGCCTGCGGCGACAAATCCTCATCAAATGGCATGGCCGCCTTGTCGTTCTCACTAAACTCTTGAACATCGTGCATCACGAGATCCCCATCGGCAGTGAAATCCTGCTTGTCCATGTATTCCTGCTTCACGTACTTCTCAGATACCACAGACACAGCCTTCAGCTCACTCTTCGCGACGTACTTTTTTGCGCTCCTCTTGACATCTGGTGTCGTCTTTGGCCCACGCCTCCGTTGTCGCACAGAGCGCATAATACGATCATGCTCAACACCCGCAACGTGCAACGCCACATCAATCTTATACTGCCGCAGTCTGCGCTCCTGGTGCGCGACATGCGACTCCTTCGCCGCCCGTTTCTGCTGCTTCTTCTTCATATTCTGTCTCTGCTTCCGCGTCAGCGGCACTTCCGGCTGCGACGGCGGCGGCGATGGCTCGGGCACGTAAGGGGCCGAGTTTACGATTTTCAAAATGCGTAAACGCTTTCGCACGAATGGTTGTGAGGATTCGTTCTTCTTGCCCACGTTTTCGTCGTCGAAGTTCCCGATGCCCTGACAGTGTGGCTGTGCAGTGTGTTCGTCGTTCACAATATAGGACTTGGCGTCAACGTAGATGGTATTCACAGAAGAAGAGCTTGCATTGGACGGTGTCCCTGTGTAAAGTAGCTTTCGCAGTGACGATTCATTGTATCGGTCGACAGTATTCTCAGTGGTTTCCTATATACATACCAAAATTAGTATTCGTGGAGACAGATACAGGGACAACGGGCTTAGCAACGTAGTCACTATCTACTTCAGCCTCCACATAGCTGCTCTCAAGCACGTCGTAGTATTTTGACTCATCGTCATCATAACAGTCGTTCCTGTCGCTACCCTCATCTCCGTCCGCAGCATTCTCCATGTAATAGTCATCATTGGCATAATCATACTCGCTATCATCTCGAACTTCAAAGTCATAATCATCGTGATTTTCGTCATCGTTAGTAGCCAGTATATCGTCGCCAGCGTAGTTATCTTCATCGTGCTCCATGCCACATATGCTCTCATCAAACAAGCCGCTATTCACAACTACAGCGGCAACCGGTCCTGGTATTGCGCCCAGGTCACGCAGTTCATCAAAATAGCTCTTGACCTGTGATGCTAGCTCAACTGACCTCACTCTTACCTGTGTATCACAATTACGATTGTCAAGTTCTGTCGCTGTCGGACTCTGTACTTTGTTCTCCTTGTGATTTTGCTTGCCCATCA
Organism: Limtongia smithiae; assembly: GCF_038497785.1. Lineage (NCBI taxonomy): Eukaryota > Fungi > Ascomycota > Lipomycetes > Lipomycetales > Lipomycetaceae > Limtongia > Limtongia smithiae. Next base: position 219,392 of record NW_027117635.1, read on the forward strand.
AGTGAAAAATCACCTCAGCAGGGTTTTCCTTCAGATGACAACTTCCGTCACCACTAGACGCCACACTCTTCTGACTCCTGTCACTTGCCCGAGAGGCTGCATCGGATAATTTAAGATCATACGATGCACTTGTTGTGCTCGACGAAGGAGGTGGCGGGTAAAGCAAGAATGGCTTGAGTTCCCGCTTCAACGGCGACGCCGTACTGGAAGAATATGGCCAAACGCTTCCAGGATCCGCAATTGAATTGCGCGCAAAAGGAATTGGCCACTGAAATAACGGGTCTGCAAGCGGAAACGGAAACGGAGTTAGGGCTGACTGAATTACTTCTGCAGGTCGCCCTTGCTGGACTGATGTAGGTGTCATGGGCTTCGCGGCCTGTTCAACGGAGGCAGGCCATATAAATGCCGATCCCGCATGCTGTTCCTCACTAAAAGGTGTGTATAATTGGATAGCGGCATCAAGAGACAGTGACGGCGTATGATAATGCGACGGCACAGGTTGTACGGTAGCATAACACGCCGGTGTCTGCCTCTGGAGAGTAGAATATCCAACATGAACGGCCGGTATGGCATGTCCACGCTCCGACGATTGAGCTGGAGTAGGCGGTCTAACTTGCGCAAACACTCCGTTTGTCGGTGTCGATGGCAGAAAGGCGGTAGATCTTGGCCATTGGTCCGTCCTGGGGAATGTCATAGATACCGGTACTGCAATCGTAGACGTAGAAGATGACGTTGGTGTTGACGGCCTGTACCATGCTGTTACTCCATCCTCGGACTTCTTTTGAGCAAATAACGTAGTCATTGCGATCTGGGCTGCCGGCGGCTGAACTGGAGTAGAAGATCTGGGCCACGCAACCCCTCCACTACCAGATTTCATTTGAAAAAATGGCACGGGTACTGGCGCCGCAATCGTCGGGGCGGTAGCGACTGGAGTAGAAGACCTATGCAAATTCTTTCCATCCACAGGCTTCGCTTGAGCATACGACGCAGGCGGCGCCATCTGCGGCGTTGAAGGTTGAATTGGTGTTGATTCCCAAGGCCAGTCCACATACTTTGCTTGCGTAACCAGCGTCGAAGCCGCGATCCTTGTCGATAACGCCGGTGCGACAAATGCAGGCAGGACATGAGAGCGTGCTCGTGAAGCTGGCGCGAATAAAGCAGGACATTGGATTTCAGACGTCGACGGGACCTTACTGGAAGTCTTTGTCCGTGCTGAAAAAGAAGATATTCCAGTGTCAGGCATCACAGATTTCTCTAGTTTAGCCGGTTCCTTGATCTTGGCCTCGACGATAAGCTCGCGTCCTCCAAAAAAGGTAGGGAAATCGCACTCAAGCTTCGGCTGCCGCTCCGGAATTGACGTTTTCAGTACAGTCGAAGTAATTTCTTTTTGCAGTATTGAAATGCCATCTTTACTACTCTGTTTGATGTCATTCATAAAGACCAACTCATGCGTCGAAAAAAAAGTTTGATCGACCACCGACGTGTCCGAGTCGACCTCGACGCAAGACACATCGATCTCCGGTAACTTTCCCTCAATGATCTCGATAGAGGGTGGGAGTCCCCCTGGCAATGTAATTTTCTTCTGCTGAATCAACTCCGTCGTTGACCTGTGCCCGTAGATTGCAACTGCTGCTTGTCCCGGCGGCTCAATATTGACATGTATCGCGCTAAGCTTAGCAATCCATCTAAGAGCCATGCAGGCTGATAGTCCCACAATGGCCCACTCAACGGCCATCAAAGCCATATGGACTGGCTTGGTAGTAATGAGTGTAGTCACGTAGCCGATCTGGGTCCGAGGCGTCGAGGAAGCACGCGATTTGTCCGAAGGTGAGGTTCGGCAGTGGAGAAAGTAAACAGCGTTGCCGTGGCAACACTCAGGGTCTTGTTTCTGGCCCTTGTCCCCTTTCTTTTCGTCCGCCGTCTTCACCCCTCGCTTCTCTTCTCCTCGCTGTCTAGCATTCATGTCTTTTCTGCTGTTCACTATCTTTTTGAAAACGGGCCATTAGCTCAAACTCATGACAAATACGGACGTAGAAGTCACGTGAAATATCAGCCAAGTTTCCCCTCGAAATAGAGTTGGGGGAACGCGGCTATGGCCCGTTAAGTCCGTGCGGCGCAACGTCGCCGCTGCTCGCGGGATATTTGAGGGCCCGACTTTCCCTTCTTCTCCTCCTCTTCCTCCTCTTCTTCATCCTCTCTATCACTCTTGCAAATACCTCAATTGTACGCTTAAACTATCCACCATGGCATCTACTGAGCCCTGTGACGTCATCCCATCTCCCCAGTTCACGGGTAAGTCTGATTCTGGTGCTACAGCCCGACGATCATTCAGGCTGATGGTGTTAAAGCGGAGTACACCCCCAAAGGCAACTTCACCACCGTCGAGGGCCGCGAAGTCTACTTTGTTGGCAACATCAAGGCCAGCTATGCTGTCATCTGCATCTACGGTATGTCCTCTCCCCTCTCCAGCGCAGATCTCCCTACTGACTCGACGAGATATCTTTGGCATGCACCCCAACACATTCCAGGGCGCCGACTACCTTGCTCTGAGCACTATTGACGGCCCTCTTGTCGTTATGCCGGATTTCTTTGCTGGTAAGCCCGTCACCGACGACATTTCCCCCTCTGTCAACCCCGACGCATTCCAGGCCTGGCGCGCGACCAACTCCGCAGAGAACCACATGCCCTATCTCGAAGCCGTTATTGCATGGATCACAACCACATACCCCGACATCAAGACTGTGGGTCTCTACGGTTTTTGCTGGGGTGGCAAGTTCGCCATCATGGGTGCGAAGCTGAAGCTTGTCAACGCCGTCGCGATGGTGCACCCTTCCCGCATCGTGGAACTTGACGCCTCCGGCGTCGAGGACGTGCCGATCTTGGTCGTGGCATCAAAGAACGAGACCGTTGAGTCACTGGCACCATTTGTCGAGAAGTTGAACACTGTCCAGTATATCCGCTACGACGATATGCACCACGGATACGCCGCCGCCCGGGGCGACTGGAGCGTACCCGAGCAGAAGGCGCGCGCGCAGGAGACGTTCAAGATCATGAACGACTTCTTCCACAAGTACTTGCTCGCGTAGTCGCGTGTTTGTCAACATCAGATCATCTATCATACTGTAGAATAAAGTTGTCCGCTCTTCCTTATACCGCTTCACCATGTGTCAGATTTCCTCAGCCACACAATAAACTTCACCGATATAAAGCTGAGCCACACCCCCTGAGCAACTCCTCGAGTGACGCCGTTCCTCAGCTCGTCTCATTCCCTCTGCATCACAATTGTATATCCTAATCATTCATTAAATCATAACTCCTAAATCATGCCAATCACATCTCGCCCTCTATCTCCCATATCGCGGCGGCGCATATCCACTCATCATGCTCACCGGCCGCGTCTGCCCCATCTGCGATCCATATCCAGACATCATGCTCGCAGGCCGTGACTGTCCCGGCATAACGCCTGTAAGCTCAGGCTCTGTCATCGCCATCGACACCGGTCGTCCCGAGTACACGCTCGCCTGAGGCTGCTGTCCATATACTGACCACGCCGCCGGCGGCAAGTCATAATTACCATGCAACCCACTATACGCCGACACAGGCCGGTACGACGAATACATCGACGGCAAATCGTCCATCTCATAAGCTTCCTCCAGAGTGGGATTCGTGTACATAACATCCGTCTTGGCAGCACCTTTCTCATTCGCGGCCTGTATATTCGGACGATACTGTCCTGGCAAATTATGTCTCACCGCATACTCCTCCCATGTTTGCAACGGCACAGATTTCGGATCAAAGTAATCGTCCTCCACTGCATAGATCTGCTTGCTCCCGCTTTCACCCACCGCGATACGCGTGTTTCCCCACGAGAAATTGTCCTGGTTCCAGAATGAATACACCGGCAGAATAAACGAGTACACCGGGTAGGCGAGGACATAGATGATCATCCACCCGACATGCTGCCACTGACGTCGAATAATAAACACCAACGCCTGCAATCCGTACACCGCACCGATCATAATTACCGAAATGAGTGGAAACGATCCAGACCCGCTAATAATCAAATACAGCAAGTAAACGATATATGCCAGCACCGACGGCAATAACAGCGTTCCGATCAAATCCACCATTACCACGAATCGCATACTGAAAATGCAGAATCCGCAAAGATCAGGTAGCAGTACAAGCTCCGCAAGATTGTGAATTGTCGAGTTAATCCATCGTCGTCGCTGCGAAATCAACACACCCCAGGTATCCGGCGCAGCCGTCTGTGCGTGCGCATCTGGGACGAACGTGAATCGCATCTTGGGAAACGACTTCATCATCAACGTTGTCAAATAACGATCTTCACCAAGCGCGAGCAAATTCTTTTTGTGCAATGTATCAATCTGGCCATCAGAATACCCCGTAATAATCTCCTTGGAAATAATCAGAGGCTTCGCCTTGTCGGCCGTTCGCAAGCGGTACATGCAGAAACATCCGGGAAGACAAGTAACACTGCCGAACAAACTCTCGAATGACTTCGACAAATAATGCGAAATATAGTACTCGTACACTTGAATCATCGTCCACAAACTTCCCTGCTCATTCTGCAAACTAGTCTCGCCCGCGATACCAACGATTCTGCTATCCCGCACACAAGCAGCCACAAGTCTGTTCAACGAATCCGGCGCAACCGAGGTATCAGCGTCAACCATGAACAAAAACTCGTACAGCTCCGGATCAACTCCGATGACGTTGTTAAGCTGGTGGAAAATCTCAAGCTGCAGTGGCGACATCGGTGCTCGGAAATGAACGTGGTTCAAGAAATCTAGAAGCAAGCACTGCGAATCTCGCTTGCCGCGGTTACCTGGTCGTGATTTCTCGGACTCCTTGCCAACCTTGACCACGACGATATACGGCACAACGTGGCCCTCGAATTCATATAAGCCGGAGTACACTTTACCGTAATTCAGCTTCTGCGAGCCCTCACCAACAGATTCAAACGCACAAGCCGGCGGATCAAGTCGTGGATCCGCGCCGAGAATATCGAGCACGATCTCCGGCGTAGGTTTGTCGTTTCCAGAACCCACAATCATGCCGTCGCAGATCACAAACAGCAGCTTCCGATTATCATCGTACTGCATCGCCGTCAACGAGTCAATCGCATTTCGCAATTGCTCCTCGCCTTCAGTATACGCCGGAATCTGGCAAATCACAAACTTATCTTGCTGCTGTGGGTTCTGCTTCGATCCAAGCTGCAGCGATGAGACGAATTTCACAAGAATAACAAGGCCAAGAATACAGGCGATGCCGAGGAGAATGTAATTGGATGCCTGACAACGCGCGCTCTTGCGAAAATCAGGCTCACCGGCATAGAACGCACTGTTCAGGCAGTTGAGAGTAGCCGTGCGCGTGGCATCGGAGATTGATGTCAGTGCATAAAACTTCTCAGTGATATCCTCACCAGGATAATCAGTGAACAGTGCCGTCACATCTGAATCCAAAAAGTCGTACTCCGCGTAATAGTCACTGTCAGAAGACGGGTAGAGATCGGTTGTGTAAAAGTAGTTTGTCAAATCGTAGATCTTGTTGTCAATGATCGCCCAGTTATTGTACCCACTCTGTCCCGCATACTCAACATAGCTCTTCATGGTCACAAGTTCACCTTTGTAGTACTCCTTGATTCTAGGCAAAAACTTGTCGTTGTACCAGGTGATATCGTACAGCGCTGTCGTGTTCGAACTCTGCTTGTCTGGGCCACATGCATGCTCCGCGCTGCTGTAGGTGATAGTTGTGTTGTAAGACAACCAAATCGTGTCATCGGTGACGAAGTCAGAGCAAACAACAGTTAAAGGCGGGGGAAAGTAATTGGACAGATCTAGACCGGCGAATACTTCCATGGTCGCCGTGGTCGTGTCCACGTCGTTGTCCGAGTGCTGGAGTTTCCAAAACTTGCTGATGTCGTACACCTTGCCATGGATACTGACATAAAAGTCGTCTGATGCGGTGTGCTCGGAGACTTCTTCCCCGTTCCAGACTCTGTCGTAGTCCGGACAGAGGACATCGCTGAGAAAGACTGTTTTGTTAGCACGACACAGAATAACATCAGTAGAATAGACTTACTCATGTAAAAGATGAGAGCTGCATTCATGAAGAAAATCATGAGACAGATGACAAACTTCTCACGCCACGCGATACGCACGTCAGGACGCTTCATGCGGCCGATAAATCGCAACGCGGCAGAGGGAATCCAGAAACTCAGTGCCCAGACGAAATTAATCCAAGTTTTTCTGCTTCTGGTGATCTCCCGTGTCTCAATCTTGCGGCCTTGTGCTTCTGGGTCATTGGCTGCGAATTTTGAGCCAAACATTGTGAGATCTTCAGCGTCGTCGTCAGGATGCAGCAAATATGCGCGCGATGCGGGAGTATCGGTGCCGAAGCGAGTCGGGATGCTATGCATATGAGACAATTCTGCAGATTCCTGAGCGCGTTCCTGAATTCTTGCTTCAGTAGTAAACCGCAGACCATCTAGCTCGCCCTCAAGTGTGCGCCACACATCTTCGCGCAGCCATATACGCTCTCGACCGTGGAAAAACCCATCCGCACCCCAGCCGCGCTGCGACTGTGCCCACATATCAATTCCATACGGGTTCCTGACATCGATGCCGTTGACTTGGAGAAGATCCGCGTATCGGTCAAGAAACTCGTCGACGCCAAAGTCTGCAGTAAAATCGATCGTGCGGTACTTCTGGAGCCAATTAAGGAGGAACCAACTGCGGATCTGCGCGGACACGACACCGTTGGACCAGTCATTTGCAGGCAGCAATGCTAGACTATTTGAAGTGGCCTTTGAGTCACATATGGGGATACCAATGATGTGCCATAGTCTGGAGGAGGACAGTAGAGATGAGAGCACGAGTGATGATGATTTGGGGGTGTTGGCAAGCTGAGAAGTAGGGTCTGTAATAGCTGTGATATCAATAGTAGATGAGGACACGTCAATGAGATCTGGAGCGGAGAGATCTTGTTGCAGAGACTGGCGAATCCAGACTGGCGTCTCGGGAATGCTGATGCCGTCAGTTGCCATCTCGAGCGCAATTGACTCTGCCACGTTGTCAGTCGCAAATATCGGCTGCAGTGCCATGGTCCTGTATGCATTCGGAGCATCGAGGACAGAGACTATAGCACACACGTCGTCAGAGTCTGGCGCACCCTGAATGTAGTCGATAGAGGACAGGTACTGATTAAGCGCCTGGGTCATGATGAGAAGAAGGGACTTGTATGCTGAGGTGATGATGTTTTCACGTCGGAATGAGTCGCTTAAAATAGCATCAGAGTCGACCTTTTCCGGGTCGATACCGAGGAGCGTGGCGCCTTCTAGAATGTCGTCTTGGCTGGTGTTTGCAAAGAGCAGTATGCCAGAAATTATTGCGAAGATCCCGTGGAGAGTATCGGTGCCTTCGAGGCCGCACTCAAGTAGAGCTTGACGCCATTCAAATGCCTTGGTCTTGAGCTCATCAGATGGATCAGGGAGAGGAGAGTCGAGCAGCGAGTACGTAGTGAGATCAGATCTAAGCGATAGATTCTCTTTCTCAACATCGCGTGCCGACGCGAGGATGTACTTCAAGAGAGGCACGTTGGCGAAATTAGTCTTATCGCCAGATTTGTCTGCTTCGTCGGAGAGCTTGATCCGCGTGGCCAGGACTTGGCCTGACAGACTCAGCGAGAGCTCGACGGCAACTGCGGTTCTTGTTCGTGCAAGCGGTAGGAACGGCGCAAGCGCAGAGAGTGCAGAGAAGACATGACCGGGGATGTTAGGAAATGCAGGGAGAAGGTGTGAGAGATTTGAGAGTGCAGGCGCAGAGCGCGGCTGAGCGGAGAGCAGCAGCAGTGTTTGGTCTTCCGCGCGACGCCGCGCGTGTTCCCAGATGCTGCGGAGCACTGCCTCCTCAGAATCGTCTGTCTCGGTCTCATAGGGCGACTCGGTCTCTAGTTCGGATACCCGGTCAAAAAGGACAAGGGAGGTCGAGGTTATACGGACCGAGCGACCTGCTTCGTACGCGTTCCTGAGAGCTGCGAGCAGCGCGTTTGGTGTCTGCTGTGCCAGGGTGAATGAGAGCGGCAACTCCATTGCTGTGGGTGTTAGCGTGCCTTGTCAGAAGTGATCGCCAGTTATACTTACCAGACCTCCTATATCGTCCCAGAGGAGAGAACGAGAGACGAAAGCGTCGTGATGATGGAGGCGGAAATGGTTAGAAAGGCGCTGTTCCATTCCAGGGTGTGTTTGCGGGTGACATAGCTGTGTGTGTGGCGCATCACATCAAATATAGCATAGCCGCGCCACAGCCATCGCTTAGAGTTGCGGCGCCGCATGTGCGGCTGGAGCTGCGCCACGACTCTGCCACGCCAGCCGTCCGCTCCGCCGTGCTGTTCGCGTCCCGCGGCTGAGTCTGGCGCAAGGCTGGGCATGCGATAAAGACAGCATGTGCAAGGTACGGGTGCATATTGGATGGAGTTCAAAAGCCGGCTAGAAAGAGTCGGGCACAGCGCAACACCGCCTCTGTTTACATATGCTCGATCGGGACGCGTGCTGCAGGCGGTGCGTAGTTTGCGGTCCTGTGGCGGTGCGGCATCGTCCGGTGCTGCTTCTCCGCGTACGACAGAAATAGCAGCGCACTCCGCCTTCACCATCGCGTCCTCACCCTGTGGACAAGTCTCTCCTTCACGGCACGGCACGGTGCTCCGCGATGCCACCCGTCGCTGACATCTCTCAGCTCCCCGCTTCCGCCCTTTCCTCCCAGAACATCACCGCGCACCTCGGCGCCCGCTTCCACAATGGCATGCCCGTGTCTGCCATCTCGTCCCACACCCTCATCGCATTCAACTCCTACACCTCCGTGCAGTCAAACGAGATTGTCGCTCTAGCCTCGCGCGCTTATGACCGTCTTTTCAGACTAGGAGAGAACCAGCTCGTCGTCTTTCTGTACGTTCCCGCTCGCGTACGGTTCACGTCCACCGCTAACAACCTCCAGAGGCGAATCCGGCTCCGGAAAGTCTGAACTCCGCAGTCACTTGTGCAGCCGACTTCATGCATCTGCAAATGCGACTCTCAGCAAGCGTATCTCCTGTGCACACTTTCTCTTCTCCGCCTTCACCACCACAAAGACTGGCGTCACGCCTGAGGCATCCAAGTCGGGTCTACTGCTCGAGTACCAGTACGACACCGACGCTTCTCTCATTGGCGCAAAGTTCATTTCCTACCGTCTTGACCGCGATCGGGTTGCAAAGGTGCCCACCGGTGAGCGCAACTTTCACATTTTCTACTACCTCCTCTCCGGCTCGTCAAATCCCGAACGAGAGCACCTCTCGCTAGACAGTGACGCGCGCTACAACTACCTCGGACACCCGACACAGCGCAACATCGGCATTGACGATGCCGAAGGATTTGCGCATTTTAGGTCCGCCATGCGCACACTCAACTTCCCCCGGATCGAGATCGCTGAAATGTGCCAGGTCCTCGCCGCCATCATGCACCTCGGCCAACTCGAGTTCTCGGCCAACACTGATGAGAGTGACAGCGACAAGAATCATGCTACAGTGGAGTCAAAAGACATCCTCAACATTACGGCTGCGTTTCTCGGCGTCGTCCCGGCAGATCTAGACAGCGCACTTGTATACAAGACGCAGAGTTTTCGTCGCGAACGCGTCACCATCGTGCTTGATCCCGCCGGGGCCAGGGCACATGCAGATGATCTCGCACGTACTCTTTACACTATGCTTGTTCAGTGGCTCATCGAGGCAGTCAACGATAAACTATCACTTGACGAGTCGACCATTGCAAACACCATCTCCGTCGTCGACTTTCCCGGATTCGTCCCCCAAAGTTTCGGTGCGCGCATGACTAGTGGTCCCGACGCGATCAATCAGTTGCTATACAACACCGCGAACGAGACACTGTACAACTACATGCTCTTCGCATTCTATGGTAGGATATCCCAGAAGTTCGAGGCCGAGGATCTCGAAATTCCCAGCATCGAGTACTTTGACAACAGTGACACTGTCAGACTTCTCACAAAACCGCATTTTGGCATTCTTCCTCTTCTCGATGATCAGACACGTCGCGGCAGACCAATTCTTGCCGTCATGGACACGATGCAGAAGCGCTACGACAAGAATCCCGCCGTCACTGTCTCCCGCTCGATGAAGACTTTCACCGTGCGCCATTACGACGGCGAGGTTGAGTATTCCGTCGAGCGCATCATAGACGCAAACATGGACGACATTTCTGGCGATCTTATGAACCTGTTGACCAATACAACCTCCAAGTTCGTTTCAAGCTTGTTCAACACCAAGGCTGTCATGGCAATCAAGCATCCCCGCGAACGCTCAACTGTGCTGCAGGGCCAACTATCTTCGAAACCGCTCCGCCAGCCATCCATCCTCCGCAAGTCCATCGTTACAGAGGAGCTCAGAGAACAGCCACGAGAGAAGCAATATAACGCGACTGGTCAATTCAGTCTTGCGCTTGACACCATGCGCAAGTCCTTTGTCGAGTCGAATCCGTACTTCATACTGTGCATCAAGCCCAACGAGCGCAAGATGGCGGGGCAGTTCGACGTCAAATGCGTGCGCCAGCAGATTAGCGCTCTCGGCATCTCCGATATTGCGCGACGCGTGCAAGTTACCGATGTTTCAATTTTTGTGTCGTTCAACGAGATTTTGACTCTTGCAAATTTCGATGACTCCGCCATGCTTGCATCTTCTGATCAGCACAAAGTCGCGCAAATCATCATGGACCACTCATGGAGCGATCGCGATGTTAAAATTGGCACAACTGGTGTGCTACTCTCCGAAAATGCATGGCGCGCACTAGTCGATCCAGAAGATTCATATCTTACCCACTTACACTCGCCTGGCACACTACGACTACGCGATAACCCATTCGGCGAATCGAACCCACAATTATCAACGCCCCCCCTTGGCGGCGCGAACTATGTCTACGCCAATGGTGCTGAAGGCGCACGCTCCGTAGATGCACTTACCCTTGGAACCGGCGTCGGCGCCCCTGGCACCGGCGGGCCTGGCGACATGTTTGCAAACTTCACTTCACCTGAGAATATGATCGAGGCCGGCAAGGCTGCGCGCGAGCAGGAGATTGATACGTTTAAGCCTTCTTCTTCGCGGCAACGGTGGATGACGATTGTGAAGACGGTCACGTTTTGGTTGCCAGATAGAGCAATTGCGAGGATCGGACGGATTGATCGCCAGGATCAGCGGATTGCGTGGCGGGAGAAGTTTGCTATCAACATCGTGATATGGATGGCGTGCGGAATGGTTATCTTCTTTATTGGTGAGTTTGCATGAAAGGGTGTGGAGAGCTGTTGCTAACGAGATAAGTTGCGCTTCCAATCTTGATCTGTCCCACACAGCACGTGTACAGTATCAGCGAGCTATCGAGCTACGACTACGACGACAGTCCCGATGAGGCTCTAGCCGCCATCCGCGGCGAAGTCTTCGACCTCACCAAATTTGCGCCAGGTCATTACCCTTCTATCGTATCCAAGACCGATGTACTAGACTACGCAGGCGCTGACATCACTGTCCTCTTCCCGGTACAAGTATCCGCACTCTGTCTGGGAAAAAACGGCACTGTTGATCCGTCCATCACGTTGGATTACACCGGCGAAAATTCCACGGATGTGAATTCGCAGTACCATGATTTTAGATATTTTACGAACGATTCGCGTCCAGATTGGTACTACGAGCAAATGCTTATGTTACGGGCGAACTACAAGAAAGGTGACGTGGGCTACACTGCAAAGTATATAAAAACATTAGTCAATGACGACAGCAAAACGATAGCGAGTATACACGGCATGGTGTTTGATCTGACGGATTACGTGGCCGGCGGACGAGAAGTGCTGGTTCCGGCTGGGGAGGACGCACCGACCGACGTGGATACGGATTTTATGGATGACACGGTTATCGAATTATTCCAAGAGAATGCGGGCAGCGATATATCCCAGTTGTGGGATGAACTTGATATAGACGCAGACATGAAAGAACGAATGTATGTGTGCTTGCGGAATTTATTCTACGCGGGCCGCGTTGATACACGAAACTCGTCGCGTTGTCTGTTTTCGCGATACTTTCTTCTTGTGGTCTCATTGCTCCTGGTCTCCGTCATCGGTGTCAAGTTCCTCGCCGCGCTGCAGTTTTCCCGTCAGCGATTACCCGAAAGCCTCGACAAATTCGTGATCTGCCAGGTCCCGGCGTACACAGAAGATGAAGACTCGCTCCGTCGCGCGATTGATTCGCTTGCGCGAATGAGATACGATGATAAGCGCAAGCTTCTTTGCATTATCTGCGATGGCATGATCGTCGGCGCCGGCAACGATCGTCCGACTCCCCGTATCGTTCTTGACATTCTCGGCGTGTCGCCGGATATCGATCCGGAGCCTCTCGATTTCGAAAGTCTCGGCGAAGGCATGAAGCAACATAATATGGGTAAAGTGTACTCGGGTCTGTACGAAGTGCAGGGGCATATCGTGCCGTTCGTGGTGATCGTAAAGGTCGGGTTACCAACCGAGCAAAGTCGCCCCGGAAACAGAGGTAAGCGTGATTCGCAGATGATTTTGATGCGGTTCCTGAACCGCGTGCATTTCAATTCGCCAATGAGCCCGTTGGAGCTCGAATTGTATCACCAGATCCGAAACGTGATCGGCGTGAGTCCCACGCTGTACGAGTTCATATTGCAAGTTGATGCGGATACCGAAGTTGCTCCAGACTCGGCGACGCGGATGGTTTCCGCGTTTTTAAATAATACAAAGATCATCGCGCTGTGTGGGGAGACAGCGCTTTCGAACGCGCGCAAGACAGTGATTACTATGATCCAGGTGTACGAGTACTACATCTCGCATAATCTCGCGAAAGCCTTCGAGAGCTTATTCGGCAGTGTTACATGTTTACCTGGCTGTTTCTCAATGTACCGCGTGCGCGCCGCGGTTTCGGGCAAGCCCTTGTTTGTAAGCAATTCCGTTGTCCAAGGGTACGCGGAAATTCGGGTGGACACTCTGCATATGAAGAATTTGCTGCACCTAGGCGAGGATCGCTATCTCACGACGTTGTTGCTGCGACATCATCCGTCATACAAGACAAAGTTCATTCGCGAGGCAATGTGTTTGACGGTCGCACCGGATACGTGGAAAGTGTTTTTGTCGCAGCGGCGGCGATGGATTAATTCGACTGTGCATAACCTTGTCGAGTTGGTTCCGATGTCACAGTTATGTGGATTCTGCTGCTTCAGTATGCGGTTTGTCGTGTTTCTAGATCTGATGAGTACCATCGTTCAACCTGTCACCGTCGGGTATCTCGTATATCTATTCTACAAGATTGCCACAGACTCCTCGAATATCCCGTTGACATCGATTCTGATCCTGGTGGCAGTGTACGGCTTACAAGCAATTATCTTCATCTTGCGGCGTAAATGGGAAATGATTGGCTGGATGATCGTCTACCTCCTTGCAATCCCAATCTTCAGTTTCATGGTGCCAATATACTCATTCTGGCACATGGACGATTTCTCATGGGGCAGTACCCGCGTTGTACTCGGCGAGAAAGGACGAGTCCTAGTTGTCTCTGATGAGGGAAAATTCGATCCTGCATCCATCCCGAAGAAGCGGTGGGAAGACTTTCAGGCAGAATTGTGGGATCAGTATGGTCACCAGCGCGGCTCGGTCGCGTATGACACAAAGAGCGATATCGCGTCCACGATCAGACCAGTGTCGCACTATACCGACTCGCCACCGACAGAGTACCGCGGCAGCATAACGCAGCCCTCGGCTTACACCAACGCAGGCTACTCATCTCGTGCGACTTCGCCCGCGCCACAGTCACACCGCGCAAGCGTGTACGCGCCCAGCACCGCAGCTATTGCATATACCATTGCCCGTGCCCCGGGAATGGAAGACATCGAACTCGACACGTTACAGCACAGCATGCCGAGCGATGAGGTGTTATTAGACGCGATCCGGGAGATCTTAGAGACTGCGGATTTGATGGTCGTGACGAAGAAGAGTGTTCGTGAGGCGCTGGAAAGGCGTTTTGGTTTGCCGCTTGCGGCGAAGAAGGAATATATCAGTTCTGCGACGGAGGCGGTGTTGGCGGGGGTTTTGTAGATAGTAGATGTTTGGATATGAGCTATGAGCAATGTTGGGTAGATGTATTGTTTAATGTTAATGCATGTCAGATTAGATAGTCAACATGCTGTCCTGCCGAAGTGCAGTTGGGGTGGAATAGAGAGTTCGTCGTTCACTATGTATCGAAGTAGAAGTCCCAACGACGAAGCTGTGTCGTGAATGTTGTGACGCAGCGTGTAATGAGTCCACCACAACAATAATGCGGATAATCATGCGGATACACTGGATCTGCGCGATCCTCGCGCTACTATTAGCAACTGCCGTACGCGCCGACGATACGCTCACCTTCGATGAAGAAACCCTGCGGCGGTACATCTATGACCAAAAACACCTGCGCCCAAGCGCACCAGGCCACACCAGCAACTGGGCCGTCATTGTCTCGACCTCGCGGTTCTGGTTCAACTACCGCCACCAAGCAAATGCACTTAGTATGTACCGCACCGTTAAGCGACTAGGGATTCCGGACTCGCAAATTATTTTGATGCTAGCCGACGACGTAGCGTGTAACCCCCGTAATGCGTTTCCGGGGATTGTGTATAACAACGCGGACAGGGCGATTGATTTGTACGCGAACAACATCGAGGTAGATTACAGAGGTTACGAGGTGACTGTGGACACGTTCCTACGGGTGCTCACCGATAAGGTGGACGTCGCGACGACACCGCGGTCGAAGCGGTTGATGACGGACGAGAACTCGAATATCTTTGTGTACATGTCCGGCCACGGCGGGAACGAGTTTCTCAAGTTCCAGGACGCAGAGGAGATTTCTGCGTTTGATATCGCGGACGCGTTCGCGCAGATGTGGGAGATGCGGAGGTATAACGAGATCCTGTTCATGATTGACACGTGCCAGGCAAACACGATGTACACGAAATTCTACTCTCCTAACGTCCTTGCGGTGGGCTCGTCCGAGCTGGATGAGAGCTCATACTCGCACCACGCGGACTCGGATGTGGGCGTGGCGGTGATCGACCGGTTTACCTACTACAATCTTGAGTTCTTGGAGAAGGTGAACCGAGATTCGCAGTTGACGATGCAGGACCTCTTCGATTCGTATGAACCGGAAAAGATCCATTCGCACGCCGGTGTGCGCACGGATTTATACGGGCGTAATTTGTCTGAGGTTTTGATTACGCATTTTTTCGGGAACGTGCAGGCCGTAGAGTTGGACAACTTTGACGATGAGGATTAGAATATTGATATATTGTACACAGCTTTAGAAAGACCGGAGCTTTATAAAAGACGAGTGGCGAAGACGCGCAGTCGCTTGACGCCACCGTCGGGTATCATGACAAGCTTGACATGCGTGGCGGGCAGGCTGTTCTCTACCTTAAGTGGGTGCTCTTTATCAGGCTCCGCTTTGTACGTCGGCGCCACGACCGTCCAAATCGCCTCCTTTGCGAGCGCAGCCTCGTCGCTCGCGGCGTCGATGGCCTCCACACGGATCCTGTCAGGGAAGTTTCCCCGGAAGAAAGCGGTATCTACAATCACGCTTCGAATCGCGCCGCGCGCGCCAAGGCGGACAACCACCCAGTCTTCGTGCCCGCTGATGCGTGAGCGGGTGGTCTCCCAGCCGTCGCTCATGTCTATGCCACGGCCAGGGAGGAGAAGATTGTCGACAGTCCCGAAGCGCTGATCGGAGCACGCGATGGCCACACCACCGTTCCCGACGGACGCGAGATCAAGCTCCGTGTCCAGCATAGCCGGAAAGACAGGCACAGGCGTGCCGTACAGTCTGAATCGCGCGATGCCTCCATCGGGATACATTTTCAAACGCACATAGTTATAGCACTCTTTCGTCAGACCGTCAACCCGCACGAAGAACTGGCGCTGTGTCGGACCACACTCTGTACGTGCGATCACAGTCATCCACTCCGTGCTCTCATCCGGCGCACCTGTAGGAATAAACGCAGCCTCGACCGAAATAGAGGGCGCGTGGTTCCCGTCGAAAAAAGCCGTATCGATTTCACACCCGACAACTCTTGCGCTCGCGACGCCAAGGTGCACAATAACCCAGTCCGCCTCGGCAGGATTATGACGTCGCGTTTCCCAGCCATCGTACCACGCACCTTGATGCGTGTAGCGCGTTTTGTCGCGGATAGGCGCACGCGGGGAGAGCAAGTTGGACGCTTCCGCGAAGAACTCATCGGAGCAAGAGTGCACCGCACCACCGAGCTTGGCGCCGATCACATCGGAGTAGGACGAGCGGATCTGTGCCTCGAAGGTTGCGATGTCCACGACGGAAACTGCCATTGGAAAGATATGGACGGGAAAAGCGGTAAGAGGACATGCAAGGAAGATATACAGCGGCGAAGCGTTTCTTATCGATCGCCGTCGGCCAAACGCGATCCCGGCGGCGCTGCCCGACTCAGCCGCACCCGGAGCGGCTACACTGCATGCGGCGTCACCACTAGCCCCTGAGCCGGATTATCGTCGGGCCGGCGTCCTCCTCCTCCGCCCGATTCCACGCCCACACTCTCGACATACTCCAGATACCCTCTCCTATATCATTATGGCGGCCTCCGCGGTAGCCGCAGTTATTGCTCTTGCTACCCTCGCTATCCCACCAAATCTTGCGGCTGTCGAAACAGTGCTCTCCGTTGCCGGGGCGGGCGTCGGCGCTGCCTCCTCCGTCGCGAAGTTATACCTCTCCCAACGTGACAGCCGGCGGCGCCACCCGCAGCGCAAAACGCTCGATCTCTCTCGCGTGCGTGCGATGTATGTGTTTAGGGGCCGGGATACCTTGCGTGCGCCGCGAAACCTCGAGGTGCCGGAGCCGGTGATTGTTGAAGGCGCGGAAGTGCGGCCGATGCTACGTGATCCGAATGAGCGATGGACTGATCGCTTAGGTCGGTTTGAGCGCCGTTCAGGGCCTCTCGTCCGGCACGAGGTTATAACCGACGGCTCACCCGCTAAGAAGAAGCAGAAAACGACCATCCGCGCAAGGATATCTCGCGCAATTCACCTCCGCACGCGACGTGCGGAAGAACGCAAACGTGCAAAGACAATGGAAGCGGCAGAACTCGCAGCATACTCCGTCGAAGCACAACTCCGTCGTCTATGGCAACGACCGCATGTATATAACGTACTTTCCAGGGATCACGATTTACAGCATACCTTTGAGAGGTACAAAACAGGCGTGTGGATGCTGTACACCTATCCCGACCGCACGCTCGTCGCGACAATTCGATTTTGGCGCCGTATAGCGGTGTTTGGACCAAACGCGCGCGGGCATACAATTGAATTTCACGTCGGCACTGCATCCACTGAACTTCGTCGTCGCAAAATTCGACATACAGCTACAGCATTTGACTCATACAACGTCTTCTACACTGCCGACGGCGCGCCGTATCATTGGAGTACCAACACGCGCAAGTTGGAACGCGTGGTCAATGACGGCGGGAAAGACCTCGAAGTCCGCCAGACCGTATGCCAGGCGAAACCACTCCGCCGGCACGTACCAAACTACGAATTCCTTATCGACTCGAGTGTGATCGATCCCATCGTCGTGCTATGCACGGGGTTTATTAGTATGAAAACCCAGTGGAAAACAACAGATTGTCCGGTCGCGCAAAATGTTACGGAGTTGCCATCTGACGCGCGGAGCGTGCCAACGACGGGGGGCACGGGAGGTACAAGCGGCGGTGAACGCGGGTAGAGCCGCTGCGCTGAGTAGCTGGGTAGATTGAGCAGGCGCACTACTGAGTATACCCGACTATGACCCGTCTCGGTTTTTAGTCCTTTCATCATACCACACCACTCCACATCTGCCTGTTTGTTGTCTACTGTACATATAATCCAATCATTCAGGTCCCCCCACCATTTCCTCATCATCCTCTCGCTCCCGCCTGGAAGTCAGCGTAAAACTGCACCATCTCCGGTGTAATCGAACGCTTCATGCCCTTCACCGCGGCATCAAAATGCCGCGCAGCGATACACGGTGCGTCAAGGTCCTCGTTCATGGCGTGTAACCCCGCCTCTTGACATAGAGCGGCAATGTCGGCGCCGGAACACCCCTCCGTCGCAATGACAAGGTTTGCGACGTCCACGTCCTCTGCGACGGACATCCCGCGGAACGTGATTTCGAAGATACTTTTCCGTGACTGAGCGTCAGGTGGTGAGACGTATACAAGCCTATCGATCCGGCCGGGTCGTAATAACGCGGGATCGAGAACCTCTGGCCGATTTGTCGCGGCTAAAACCACAACAGCGCCGGCACTTTCGACGCCATCCATCTCGTTCAGCAATGACGTCAATACACGATCACCACCCGTCTCCGCGTGTCCGCGCGCGGTCGCGATGGCGTCGATTTCATCAAAAAAGATAATTGACGGCGCCGCGTTGCGCGCTTTCCTGAAAATCTCACGCACTGCGCGCTCGGATTCACCCACGTACTTGTTAAATATCTCAGGCCCCTTTACCGCTAGGAAATTCAATCCGGCTTCTGTGGCCAGTGCTTTCGCTGTGAGCGTTTTTGAACAGCCTGGTGGACCGTAGAGCAAAATACCACGTGGCGGCGCAATTCCAAGACGTATAAACGTCGCGGGGTGAGTAAGCGGCCACTCCACCATCTCGCGTAGCTTGCGCTTCACGTCGTCTTGGCCGCCTATATCTTCCCACAAAACCTTCGGTGTCTCGAGAAAGATCTCACGCATAGCACTCGCACGCACAGTTCCCATTGCGGTGGTAAAATCAGCAAATTCAACAACTACCTCGCTCAACTCCACGCCAGTGTCATCACCACGCGCGACAGCGCACATCACGGCTTCCCGTGAAAGAGCAGCGATATCAGCTCCGACAAAGCCGTGCGTTTTGCTTGCGATCGAGGAAACTTGCGCAGGAGTGAGAGAGTGCGGAGTGTGACAGAGATGGCGTTGCAGGATGGCGAGACGCGCGTTAATGTCGGGTATACGTAGCTCGATTTCGCGGTCAAATCTGCCCGGCCGGCGTAGCGCAGAGTCCACGCTCGCGATACGATTTGTCGCGGCCACGACGACCACGCGCGGCGGCGCTGGTGCGTTGTCGGCTTCGGTCACACCGTCTGACGGTGCGGTATCCTCGCCAAGTTCGTCAAACAGTGTAAGCAACGTCGCGACAATCCGTGTTTCTGTCTCTCCCGCTGCGTCACCATCTCTCCTTGGCGCAAGTGCATCAATCTCGTCCATCAGAATCACACTCGGCGCGAACCTCTTCGCCTCGTCAAACACCCTTCTAATACTCGCCTCCGTATCACCAAGATATCGTCCCAACACTGCCGATGCGGAAATTGTCAACACATGTGCCTGCGGCGTTTCGTGCGCAATGGCACGAAGTAACATTGTTTTCCCCGTGCCCGGTGGGCCGTGGAGTAATACACCCCGTGGTGGGGCGACGTTGAAGCGGGCGAATATTTCCGGGCGGAGGAGCGGTTGCGTTATCGTGCGACGGATTAGTGCGATTTCAGAGTCGAGGCCACCGAGCATGGAGTACCGTGCGCCTGGGACGATGGCGGGTGAGAGGGGGGGCGGGTGAGAGGGGAGGATACGTAGTTTCGGGGTTGCTGCTGTGACTGCGTAGAGCGGTGATGGGGTTGGTGAGGCGTGGGATGGACGAATTGTGTGGATTTGGATGTGTAGTCTCGGAGTGGAAATGAGCTGACCAGGGGATATGTATTTGATTTCGCCTCCGAGCCAGTTAGTACTTTGACTTTTACATGTGGTGTGAACGAACATACGTAGAACAGCGATGATAGTAGCCGCGCCAAGCTTGTCCTCCTCCTCCCCATCGACGGAGAAGGAAACAGCAACCTCCCCTGCATCTGGAACTTGCATCTTAACCCTCTCCACACGCACACGATCGCCCAGCAATACCCCCGCGAGTCCGCGAAGGCCGCGTGAGAGTTGCAACGCATCCGTGCCGACGGAGGCGTCCGCGTATACCGGTGCAGTTGCCACCCGGGCTATCGACGAGGTCAAGGAAGAAGAGCATGGCGTCGATTTGCATACCGACAAGAGGTCGCCTTGGGCTACGCCATGCGTGCGGAGAATGGATGGGTGTGCAGTGATGCGTAGGCCCGGGGTTGGTATAGTCGGCCGTACGATGTACTCCGTAGTCAGCGGCACTGCTTCTTTCGCCACGCCATTCGTACTAGACGCTGTGGTCTTTGCATTTGAAGACGAGGCAGAGGACGAAGGCTTTGCATTGTTGAGGTTGACGGACTTGCCGGCCATAGGAGTGGATTTGGAGGAGGTGAAGATTGAACTGGGAGTTTTCTTCAAATTTTCAGGGGATCTATGACGTCGCAATGTAAACTGCTACAGACTTCGTCTACGACCCCACAACCTGCCGCCCGTTGACCCACACCTTGGCCACGTTCCGGTCATCGCCGTTGAAGATCCACTTCGCAACCAACTCCTCCGGCTTGCCCACCTGCCAAGGAAACACGTCCACGGGGGAGCTTTCGTCAGCAAGCGTGATCAGCTGCGCGTCCCACTTCTTGCCGACAACAAAGTTGCCGATTTTAGACTCGAGACAGCATACTTGTGCGCCGCCAAGAGTGGCGAGGAAGAGTACTTCCTCAATGGATAACTTGTGCGCTTCGTCGCCGCCCATGGCGAGATGCCGGGATACAAGCAGGGCCTGGCGCGCTGTCTCGAGGATCGAGACAGTGAAACCGCCGGACACGTCTGTACCCAGTCCGACTTTGATCCCAGCGTCGAGCAGCCACCGTACCCGCGCCTCGCCGGAGGTGAGCGCAGAGTTACTCGTAGGGCAGTGCGAAATCCCTGCGCCACGCTTTGCGATAAGATCCCGCTCCTCGTTGGATAAATGCACCGCGTGCGCGAGGATGGTGCGTTCGTGCAAGAGCCCGCACGCGTCGTACACGCCGGTATAGTGCTCCGCGAAAGGATGCGTGGATTTGACAGCCTCAACTTCAAGCACGTTCTCAGACACGTGGGTTTGCACCATCAGTTTCTCGTCGTTCGACAGCTTGCCCAGCCAATCCAGGAGCTCGCGGGAGCACGAAAGTGCGAACCGCGGCGTGATGATCGGTGCGACAAGCTCGTGGGCCGGGTCGATTTTGCGGATATATTCAATCACCTCGTGTGTGGCGGCTTGCGCTGTCTCGCACGACTCGTCGCGGTAATACTCCGGTGAATTCGCGTCCATGCAACAGCGTCCAATAAACGCACGTTGGCCGCGCTCCAGCGCGATGTCCGCGAGCATGTTTGTCGCTGAGGTGTGGATTGTCGCATAGTATGCCGCAGTTGTGGTACCGTTGCGTAGGGTACGGTCGATGACGGCGTCGTAGACGCTGCGCGCGGTGGCAAGGTTGGAGAAGGATGCTTCGAGCGGGAAGGTGTAGGTGTTGAGCCAGTCGAGTAGGGTGGTCTTGCCGAAGAGGCCCACATTTGGGTACTGCGATGCGTGGATGTGGGTGTCGATGAAGCCAGGGACGAAGAAGGAGGAGACAGGGCCAAGCACGATTGTAAAGGAGGAGGATGGCCAGCCGAAATTGGTCGCGGCCGCAGTGGCGGCGGCATGGAGAATCGTCGTGCCGGCGTCAGGAGCGAGATCGAGCGGTAGGACGAAGATGATGGTGCCGGCGTCGTCGACGCCGACTGCTGCAGACGGCAGGATCTGCAGAGCCTGCGGTGCGAGGGAGTGCACTACGGTGCCTGCGTAGACTATGGGCATTGTCCAGGAGAGAGACAGGGGGGGTGAGATTTAGAAAGGGATTCAAGAGTGGATATGAGAAGTGCACCGTTGCGAAGTAGACGATGGCGCCGGGCTTCTCCGTGTCTTCTTCTCCCTCGCCTCCGCGGGCCGTCGGAAGGCGCCGAAAACTCGCCGCAGGGCATTACACACGCCGTCCATTCCAATTTTTTTTGAACATCGAGAACGCACTTCCCGCGTCGTAGTCTTATCACTATCGATTGTGCTCTGGTTGTGTCGACTTCTCCACCAAAGCACCGCAGCCGCGGCACGGCTGCCACGCCGCACGTGGCGGTGCCACCGCCAAACCTTAACCTGCATCGCCACTTCTCCTGTTGTCCACTTATCAACTGACCCCCTTAGCGACAGAATGGCCGAGTGGGCAGACTCCGCGCTGCACACGCACCGCGACGCCTTCGCGGCGCTGGTGGACTATGACAACGACTCATCCACACAGCAACCACCCCCACCGTCTCCACGGCAAGCCAAGTCCCGCGATCGCCTCCGGCGCATGCCGCGCGTCCCCTTCGTGGAGCTGTCGACGGATGTGTACGACGAGCTTGAGCGGCGCCGTGCTGGAGAGCGGGATCCGGCGAATACACCGAGCTCCTTGCGACCGCTGGATACGTTTCATCCGAAACGGAATCAGACAAGAGAGCATCTTGCAGTGTTGCAACAGAATCGGTTCAAGGATTTGGTGCTGGACGTGTTGCATGAGGTCGTGAGGAGGTTACCGCCGGATCCCCGCGCGCGGCAGCTCACAGTGCCGCGGATTGAACCCTCGGCAGTGCCCGCGCCGCCATACACCCCCGCACCGGTCGCCGTGCGTCCGGTGGCGCACCCGTTCCAGTCCTCTACCATCGTCCCGACAAAGACTACAATGGTCGAAGCCACCGCCGACGATGAACCCGGTTCTTCCGATTCTGAGGATCCTGACAACCTTCGCCAGCAGATCCCAACCCCACCACTCCGCCAACTACGCGCAGCACCACCTGCGCCGCTTGTGATCCCAGAGAGCACCGCAGCGCCGCCTGTGCCGGTGCGCAGGAGCACGAGTAGGACGAGCAGAACGAGTTCGGTAGCATCATCGCATCATACAGTACCGGAGTCACCCGCGGTGCCAGCGCGGAATCGAACGCCATCGTTGGCGCACACCCGCAGTGCGGCGGACGAGGAGTTGATGGTGCAGCTGCGAGAGCAGGTCGCGGGACTGCAGGCGAGGGTTGCCACGTTGGAAGCCGAGGTGACACAACGGACTGAGCGCACTGAACACGTGGAGGCGGAGCAGCGCGCTATGGCTGCGTCCGCTGAGGCGGCTGTAGCGACGGCAGAAGCAGCCACCGCTGCCAGCGAGGAGGAACTCTTCCGTACGCGGGCGGCGAACAAGAAGCTCGTGATGGAAGTGCAAGCTCTTGAAAGCGCGCTGGAGCAGAAGAGCACGCGTGGGGTCGATACGTCCGCAGAGTACTCTGCACTCGTGGCGGAGTGCGAGGAAGCCAAACGGCGGCTGGACGCGCAGCAGCAGACTACCGAGCAGGTGCGCGTGGAGGCGGCCGCGCTGGCAACACAGATGCGTGCGCTTGCGTTGGCGGAGCAGTTCTCGCGGGAGCGCACTGAGGCGCTTTCGCGTCGCGCGCAGGAGCTTGAATCCGCGAACGCCACGTTACGCGCGAAACTAGCATCTACGGACGGTTCGTGGAACAGCATAACATCGTTCGACTCAACGCCGCCTGCAAGCACACAGTTCGCAGCCGCATGCCAACGCGTGCTTGCCACTGCATCCTTCGCAGAGACCACGGACGCGAGCGCGGGTGCTACGGAGTTCCTCGACGCGGTGCGTAGTGTTGTCGGCGCGACAAGGGAGGTGCTAGCAGGGACTCCTGCATCGTCGCAGCACGGCGCGCGGGTGGCGTGCAATGCACTGGCAGTCGCAGCAAAGAACCATGTTCTTGCGTGCGGGCGCGCGCCGGCGGGGGTGGTGACGGCGGCGGTGTGCGAGCTTGCGCAGCGGGTGGCAGAGCTGGAGCTGGCGCAGAAGGCGGCGGCGGCGGCGTAGAGTTCGATCAATTGCATAGGTATCACATAGGTATCATATAAAGTCATCTCACGATAATGAAACGCGTTGCGACGCGTCGTATTGGACGGATTAGGAACACGTGAAGGTGCGGCGCACAGGGGCTGGCCCCTTTGTTTACGCGACGCGGCGCGTCGCGCAGGAGGCGAGGGGCTAATGACCACCGTCGCAGGCCGTCATGCCTCTATAAGACGCGTGTTCCCGCTCCTCCTCGGAGATCGTCACTCTGGACACACACAATGCTCTCAAGGCCGCTCTTTCTCGCATTTCTTTGCGCCGCCGCAGTGCAAGCGCACTCCTGGGTAGGTGCTTGTACGCACATTCTTATCGCACGCCGCTAACCCCCGCCCCCCAGATTGACGTGCTCTACGCAACCGACCCATCCACCAGCATGCTGCGGTCCACCGGCTATATCCGTGGCTACGAAGGCCACATTGATGTACTCGAGACGTACCACCTCATGGACCCAAACGTCACGACAGCGCTGTGCATGGACACGCAGCAGACGCCGACGTACTCGTCAATGTACCCTATGCTCACCGCCAAACCAGGAGACAACATTACTGCGACGTATCTCGAGAACGGACATGTAACGGCAGATGTACTGGCACCTGATGAGAGACCGCATCCGGGGAACTACTCGTGGCTCTGGGGCGGCGCGCCAAATTTGGAACTTACGAACGTCGCACAGATGTTTGACGTGAATAACCTGCTTGCCGGTCCGTTCAATTTTGACGACGGCAAATGCGCGGTCGCGGCCGGAAACGAGTTCGGTGGCGACCGCGTGGCGTCGCCGTGCGTATCCACATTCTATCTTCCCGATGACCTGGAAACCGGCATCTACAACATCGTCTGGGCATGGCACTTCCCCAAAATCCCGCCCTGCACTGCCGGCGCGCCGGTGGAGTTTTACACTTCTTGTGCAGACATCTACGTCGATGCATCATGACCATATACCCTGCACGATAACGACCTTTTGTATACTAGACGTAATTGCTACATGCACTTTACTCGACTTCGTTGAGGAGCTCGTACTCAACTCCAATGTCTTTGAGCGCGTCGATCGTGCGCGCCATCATCTTAAGCACCTTCTCCTCCTCGAGTCGCCGGCCGATGATCTGTACGCCGACCGGCAGACCAGCCATCTTAGTGGCGTCGTAGTTGCGGTACGCGCCACGCGCGATGTAGTTCATGCCTTTGGTCGAGAAGCCGGCGGGAAGTGCGTCGATCTCCTTGTCGACTTTGAGAATTGGGATAAGACCCGAGGAGTGGTCCACCAAGTTGAACATCGATGCGTAGCCAACCGAACCGAACGCCTCGAACATGCCGTCGTGCGGCAGTGCGGGCGTCGCGTTAGGCACGGTGACAAGAAAATCAATCCCACTCTCTTTCCATGCGGTGAAGAATGCGCCGCGGTAGCCCTCGCGCTCCATGATCAAATCCATGTACTCCAACTGCGTCTTCTCGTTCCAGTTGTTCAGCATCGTGTAAAGCACCTCGTCCTTCTGCACGTACTTGACCCACAGCGACCAGATCGTCTTGACAAACCGGGGAAGACGCTCGACGAAGAGGAACTTGGCGACGCCCTTGTCGATTTTCTCGCCCGGGTAGAGCCATGAGGTCGCCATGCGGCCGGCGTCTGCGCAGATGAGCTGGGTCGCAATTTTTAGAGCCTCAAGGGGGGACGGGGGGACGAAGGGAACGATCTCGTGGCCCTGCTTGCGCAGCGCCTCAACGACAGTGTTTAGCGCGCGGGCACAGGCGGGGGCGGGTGTGACGACACCGTCGTCGGCGAGAACGCCGATCTTCAGCTTCGCAGGGAGTGTAATCTCACGCCACGGGATCGGGTGCACGGTGTAGTCGTACTCCCACGGCTTCATGTCAATAATGCTTTTGAACACGTACTCGAGGTCCACGAACGAGCGGCACATAGGTGAGTAAATCGAAGTAATACCGTCCTGACCACGAGTAGGCGTCGTGTTTCCCGCGCGGGGGATGCGGCCGTATGACGAGCGTACGGTGTACAACCCCGAGAAATGCGATGGCACACGCACCGAGCCCGCGACATCCGTGCCCATGCCCACGCGACCACCACCATATGCCAACAATGCGGCCTCGCCGCCACTGGAGCCGCCTGGGGAGTATCCCTTGACATGGGGATTCTCGGAACGACCCCACACGTTGTTGTAGGATTCGTAAGAGAGTAAGGTCATCGGGATATTGGTTTTGCAGTACGGCACCGCGCCAGCGTCTTTGAGAAGCTTGACCAGCGTAGCGTCCTGCTGCACCGGCTTGTTCGCGAAGCGCGCATAACCTAGAGTTGAATCGACACCGGCGATGGACACGGTATCCTTGAACGAGATGGGAATACCAGCCAACGGCCCGTTCTTGTTGCACACCGCAGCCTGCGCCTCGGCCTGCTTGAAGATAACCTCGGTCAAGCAATTCAGCTCCTTCTGCGCCGCGTACGCGCGCTTGCCGTATGCGTGCAACACCTCAATCGGCTGCACGAGGCCGGCCTTCACTTCCGCAGCAGTCTCCGCAACAGTGGCATTGAAAATCTTGACCTCGGCGGGCGTCAACGGCAACCCGTACTCTGGCGCGAGCTCCGCCATGATCTCCTCGCGCTGCTTCTGCTTCCCGGCACTGCTTTGTTAGTCGTGCTCAAAGCTGTGCATACAGAAGAAAACGTACATGATGTTCTTGTATTTGAAGTACTCCATGACACACGACATTTTGCAAGTGGTACACTTAGCGGGGTGTGAGGAAGAAACTATTTAGATGTTCCGAGGGTCGGAGCGCGATCGGGGCGGCGGTGGGGGTTTTGATAAGCCACGATAACATGATTGAGTTCAGCCATTCGTTGGCTCTGCGCCATCGCGGACACCGCCGCGGTTCTCAACCTCAAAGGTGGGTTATAATGTAATATGGGAGAGTGGAATATTGCTATGGACTTGTGGAGCAGGGTGGCGGAGATGTTGACCAGTCGCGCCGAGGCGGTCGAGGGAGGGAGAAGGGCGGTGACGTCAGTTTTGGCGGGTACTACGCGAGACGCGGTGCAAGCAAGCCCACAAAGCTACACATAACGACGAGTTTTCTCTGGTGGAAAGGATTAAGAAAGGAACGCGATATGGCCTGTAATCGAGCGGCCCTGAAGCGTCTTTGGTGGTTTGTGAACATATTGTCAAGAGCAGTTTGAACTACCTTGGCGAAGGTCTCCAACGAAAATCGCACCAAAAAAAATTCCAACCCATCTTTCCGCACTTTCTTCGAAATTCTTCTGACTAAGTACTTTTTCCTTCTCTTTTTTAATCAATTCTTATCATACAAAAAAATTCCAACTTCCAGTATTGCAAGGTGTGGGGAATCACGTGGTATCTCACGTGAGAGGGCTAGGGCCGAGCCCCTAAATTCATTGCGCACGCATGTAAACAAACTGCTATCACCATTATCCCCCGCACCCTCCGCACCTCTTGGTTTCCCACGGCGTACCACGCCACCATGGCCTCATTTGTATGTTCTGTTGCCCTGGGTGACGATCTTGGGAGGGAGAAGGCTGACGCATACAGGACGGCGACGACATCGCGAGCGCAGCATGGTCGAAGCGCATCGAGGAACTGCAACGCGGATATCAAGACATCGCGTACGAGTCTAGTCGGCTTTTTAACTCCCGAGGGGCGTCTACGACGCCTATATCCATATCTGGAAAGGTGTGTTTGCGTGCGCATGCTCATAAAGATGAGAGAGAACCATGGGCTAATGAAACAGGAAAATGCGCCCCTGCTCAGTGCACGCACATCAGGCACGACGACTCGCAAACAGCGGAACTCAGCTACGCGGCCGCAGGATCTGCAGTTTGTGACCGACATCGGACAAGAGTTGCTCGTGGAGTGTCGACGGCTGCAGATGCTTGCGACCGAGAAGGACGACAAGCTTAAGGAAGCCGATGCCGCACGCTCTACACTCGTGATTACGATCGAAAATCTTGAGGCCCGGGTGCGGCAGCTAGACGAGTCTGAAGGTATGCACTGTGTGGATTGAGTGGTAAGCGTGTGCGGTGCTGATTTCGTGCAGAGAAGTATAAGGAGGAGAACTGGAACCTCGAGATGCGCATCCAGCAACTCGAGTCCGATTCTGCGGTCGGCTCAGATCGTTTATCTAAAATAAATCTCGAGAACAGCAAAACACTCCAACTCTACACCGCGCAACTCGAAACCATCGAGGCTCTACAACAGCGCGAACACGACCTCGCCGAGCAACTAGAGTCATGGCAAGCCAAATACGATACCGACATGGCGAACTACGAACAAACCATCTCCTTGCTCAACAAGCAAAACGACGGTCTCACGGCATCGGTAGATGTGCTCAGCACGCAACTTACGGAGCTGCAGTCTTCGAGTCCGGATCATGACGACGGGAATAATATCCCAGAGACCGGGCTTGTGCAGTCTGGGGACGAGTTCTCGGACGAGCCAAAGACGCCGGAACGCTCGCCCCCTATATCACCGGTGAAAATGACGCCGGCGCATCATGCGGGGTTAGAGGGGCAGACGCTCAACGCGTCGCTTGCGCATGCGCATCGTACAATCACCACATTGCGAAATTCGATGTTCCGGGAAAAGGCAGAGAAGGCAGAGTTGCGCCGTTTGCTTGCCGAATCTCAAGAGGAAATGGATGCCATGCGTCTGGCAAGAGGTCCTAAGAAGACCAAGAACAGTCTCGGTTCCGACAGAGGTACCTCAGCCCAGCCCATCCGCCGAACGCTCCTCGGCGCAGGCGGGCGCAGATCGCAGTACCGTCTCTCGGCCGATCTCGACGACCCCGAGCGCGACATGAATTGGGAAACCTTCAACGGGACCGATAGCGACAATTTTGTCAGCGCGGCAGAATCGCTTTCCGGCGACGACACCGAGTCATTCGAAACCGCAAATGATTATCCTACCAGCGGTGACGACGACGGCACGCAAACTGAGACCGAGGCGTATCATACCGGCTTGGAATCCGTTCACGAAGTGTTGGATCACGATACAGAGACTGGCTCCGATATTGGCATGCGCGGATTGAACAGCAACACCTCTGTGCGCTCGGTGGATAGCATGACAGACGACGACGACGATGTAATGGGATCGAGTCGAATTCGCGCACAATTGTTCAAGAAGTCGAACTTGTTCAGCCGGAACAGTGGAAATTTCAACACGCCGCAGCCTCTGTACAACGAGCTTGGCGACGGTTCGTCGGATGACTCTGTTACACCTAGCAAGCCAGCCTCTCTGCCGCTCAGCACTGCGGAGGAACTTAGTCGCTTACCGACGGTAGAGAGTGTCACCGCTGACGCTGCGGCGCTGGATATGATAGTTCTCTCTCAGGACGACTATAATAACTTGATCAACCGCGAAATCACGCAAGATGGAGTGCGTGCTGATGCAAAGGTGGTAGATATGATTGCTCTCACAACAGCGGAATACGATGCACTTCTGCTCAGCACGAAAGCCGACGCACTCGCAAACCGGAAGGTATCTCCCGTCACAGTCGCTGCGGACGCATTATCGCTGTCTATGGTTGCGATGACGAATGATAGCTTCGACGCCGTGCTCGGGCAGGCTGGGATTACCGCACTCAAGTCGAGACAGATATCGCCCGAGAGCGTGGTATCCGACGCACAGACGGTGGGGATGATTGCAATTCCACCAGAGCAACTCGACGGGATGCTCGCCCAGGCTGCAATGAGCGCGCTCGAGACGCGGGTTATTACGCCCGAGTCTGTGAGAGCTGATGCGGGAAGTTTGGCGTTAATCGCGCTATCAAGAGGAGAGTATGACACAGCCATGGGCGCGGCGGCGGCTACAGCTGCGACAGCTGCCGCGGCCAGCGCGTTGGCATCGCGGGCGATTACTGCAGATTCAGTCAGGGCTGATGCCGCAATGCTATCTCATGTCGCACTTTCGAAAGATGAATACGACGCCACCGTTGCGCAGGCAGCTGCGGATGCGCTCAGCTCACGCGAGGTCACCGAAGCAAGTCTTGCTGCCGACGCGGCCGCATTGTCGTATGTTGCCATCCCGAGCGAGGAGTACACTGCCAACATGTCCGCCGCGGCGGCGAAAGCTCTGGCAACACGGGAAATCACACCTATCACCGTCGTTGCGGATGCAGTGACATGTAATATGGCGGCAGTACCGCAGGTTGAATACGACGCACTCGTTGCTAAAGCTAATGCGCAGCCGACGGTGGATAGTGTCACCGCCGCTGCCGCTTCATTGGCACTCGTGGCCGTGCCGGAGGATAATTACATCAACTTGCTGGAAAGAGCAAGTGCAATTCCAACAGCGGAGAGTGTTACCGCTGCGGCAGCTGGATTGGGCATCATTGCGCTAACGAGGGAGGTGCATGACGAGTTGGTCAAGCAAGCGACTGCTGTACCGACAGTTGAGAGCGTACAAGCGGACGCGGCGAGCTTGAATATGGTCGCGGTGCCGAAGGAGGAGCATGATACTCTACTTGAGAAGGCGAATGCGATGCCCACACCTGAGAGTGTGAAAGCTGATGCGGCCGGGTTGGCGATGGTCGCATTACCCAAGGAAGAGCATGATACATTAATGGAGAAAGCGAATGCAAGTCCCACGGTCGAGAGCGTTGCCGCTGACGCAGAGGAATTGTCGCTTTACGCAGTCTCGAAGGACGAGTATGAGAGTTTACTTGCAAAAGCGAATGCAGTGCCGACGGTCGAGAGTGTAACAGCTGCCGCTGCTCTATTGTCTCTTGTCGCGGTGTCGAAGGACGACTACGAGCAACTTACCAACAAAGCGATCGAAGCTGAGACGCCAGCTACAGCTGAGAGTGTTGCAATGAGCGCGGCAGCGCTATCACTTGTTACAGTCCCCAAGGATGACTACAACGTGCTGGTGGACAAGGCAAGTGCAAAGCGCACTGCAGTGGACGTCGCCACAGACGCTGCGGCGTTCTCTCTGGTCGCGATCCCTGAGACGGAATATGCATCGCTCAAGGCCGAGTCTGAAAAAGTAACGACTGCTGAAGGCGTCGCAGCTGCAGCGGCCGCACTTTCCCTCACTGCCGTGCCAAAGACGTATTTTGAGACAGTGCTTGAACGTGCGAATGCAACGCGCAGTATTACACCCGAGACAGTGGCTGCCGAAGCGGCATCGTTGGAGCTTACGACTGTTCCAAGGGAAGAGTATGAGAGTCTTGTTGGACGCGCAAATATGGAGAGGATTGTTACTCCGGAGACAGTGGTTGCGGATGCTGCGGCGTTGTCATTTGCCGCGATTCCGAAGGCGGATTACGATACGCTCATAGAGCGCGCGAACGCTCAACGTGTTGTTACTCCGGAGACGGTGGCCGCAGATGCGGCCGCGTTGTCGATTGCGGCCATGCCACAGGCGGATTATGATGCTCTCGTTGAACGTGCTAATGCGGAGCGGGTTGTTACACCAGAGACGGTGACCGCGGATGCAACTGCGCTATTGTTTGCAGCTGTTCCCAAAGATGAGTATGATAATCTCGTCGAACGCGCAAACACGGAACGTATTATTACGCCCGAGACGGTGGCTGTGGATGCAGCTGCGCTATCATATGTCGCTATTCCGAAGGCGGATTATGATGCTCTTGTTGAGAGCTCTCATGCAGAGAAGGTGGTTACACCGGAGACCGTGGCTGCGGACGCAGCCGCGCTATCATTTGCGGCTGTTCCTAGAGCTGAGTATGAGAGTCTTGTCGAGCGCGCAAATGCGGAGCGGGTTGTGACTCCGGATACTATCGCCGCAGATGCAGCGGTGTTGTCGTACACTGCCGTTCCGAAGGTCGTTTATGACAGCCTTCTTGCGACGGCGAATGCTGAACGACTCATCACGCCTGAGACTGTCGCCGCGGATGCCGCAGGCCTTTCGCTTGTCTCCGTTCCCAAGGATGATTACGACAACCTGCTTGAGCACGCAAATACGGCAAGAATGGTTACTCCGGAGACTATTGCTGCGGAAGCTGCTGGCTTTGCGCTCGTCGCAGTGCCCGAAGACGAGTACAACCAGCTTCAGGCAAAGGCGAGCCAGAAGCCTACACAAGAGAGCGTGATCGCGGACGCGGCGATGGTGTCGCTGGTCGCGATTCCCGAGGATGATTACGACGAACTTTACGAGAAGGCCCAGGCGAATCAAGAAATTTCCCGGGAAACTGTTGCCGCTGACGCTGCAGAGCTGTCGCTTGCTGTGTTGCCACAGGAGGAATATACTGACCTATTGAAGCAGCTGAGCGCTGCTAGACAGAAACTCGGTACACAGCAGGGTTTAGAATCCGCTGCAGCTGCGTTGTCGTTGGTCGTTCTTGACAAGGATGGATATGCCAAGTTACTTAGCCAGTCTGAGGCACAGCCGTCGCAGAGCCTTACATTGGTTCCGGATACTACCGACAAGGCGATCGTGTCGCCGGAGATTTCGTCGAAGACTACGCCACCATCTAGACCAAGCGCAGCAGAGCCGTCGCCTTTTGTGTACCACTGCGTATCGCAATGCATGGTCGGCGATTACGTCTGGAAGTATACTCGGCGAGCAGGACGACAGACTCTCTCGGAAAACCGACATAAGCGATTTTTCTCGTTGAACCCGTACTCGCGCACGATCACATGGGGCCGGCATCCTGCCTCCGCAGCTGGAGGCAGCGAAAGCCGCGCGCGCAGCGCGCAGATCGAGTCTGTTGAGGTGGTATATGATGATAACCCATTCCCACCAGGCTTGTATCATCGCAGTATCATCGTGCACACCGCGTCACGGATTGTGAAGTTCACGTGCTTGACTGGCGACGTGCATGAGCGGTGGGTTACCGCGTTGTCATTTTTACTAGTGCATCGGAACGCGGTGGAGCCGACGGCGGAGTCTGATCCTGGCAAGGAGAACCGTGGCGCTGCACCGCCTGTTCGTCCTACTACCGCGGTGCCACGGACCGCACTGGGCACATCACAGTACGTGAACACCGCGGGCGCAACTTCACGACGCTCAACCACTTCATCACACAGTACGACGCGATCGATGTCCTATAGCACACTGAACCAATCCGTCGCACAGAATGCCTCGTTTAGGCTCGGAAGCCGGGGGTCAATGGGCAGGTTAACCTCGTTCTTGCGGCCCCCGACGGGCTCGTTCCAGAGCCCGGAGCCGCCGCTGCCGGTGCGGATTGACGCCAACGGCGTGTACGAAGCGCAGCGGGCGCGGAATAGTATGGAAGAACTGCGTACTCAGATTTTGCGGGAGGAGGAAAATGCTGAACGCCTTGAGAACGTGCGGGCCTGCTGTGATGGTGAGTATTTACTACTGCGTTTGTCAATGATCGGACTAACATGTGATAGGAAAACATGATGTGTCGAAATTAGGACATCACCACCACTAAATGTCGGATTGTCTTTTATGTTTGGTTTTGCATCTAAAATTTCTTTCTCGCGTTGTGGCTTTGCTAAATTTGCTATCTAATGAGTCCATGTCATTCCTTTACTGACCATAGTCATTCGTTTTGTAATTCGTTCATTTTGTACACTCCTTTTGTGAAATTATCGTTTCGCGTGATATTTTTTTGTAATTGTATTCTGTGTTGGGTTGGTAGGTTCTCTTGTGTTTCAGATATCGTGGAGTGTGTGGATGTTGTTGTATATACCTTAGTAATAGTTAATGCGCATTTATTTTATGCATGAAAATAATCATCGCGTGTTTGCGCGACGAGGGATGGAGAGGAGACCTCGTTTTTTGGGGGCGGATTGAGGGAGGCTAAGTTCGATGGGCTCGAGAGGCTGCGGGAGGCGGGTAGCATGGACGGCGGAGGAGTTTTGCAGTTGCGGGGGCCGCGCGTGGTTGTATTGTGGCAGGTGCTCGTCGCGGCCTTGACGGCGCTCGCTCAGGACAGTGGAATCATTGTTGGCGAGTACTCCAGTGTCATCGAAATCGTCAAGCTTGGCAAACTTGTCCAATTCGTCGTCCTCGTCTAGAGCAACGACGCCGTCGCTTGCGTAGTTGCCATATGACGGTGCGGTACTGCGTGTGCTTGATCGTGTCATAGCACATTGTTGGGCTATGGAATAGTCTACGTCGGACCTGTCTTGTGGAGAAGGCTGTGCCGGGATTTGTCGTGCTGGAGTGAGGGTACCCATGGGTTCGGGTCTGCGCTGCACATGATGGGATGGTGATGGAGTCGTACGTGAGGGCGATAAGGAGGAGAAAGGTACTGATGGCGAGGGAGATGACGATCTTAAATTCGACGTACTTTGGAGGAGTGGGAGCTGCGGCGGTTGTCGGTGTGCTGTTGAAAATCCAGCTGGTGAATTGGAGTCGGCTGACACGCCACGAAGGTCAGTTGCGATGTTGTGTGATAGATGTGGTAACAGAATTTTGGATCGAGTAACTTCATTCCGCGGCATTGTGGACTTCAATGTCATCGGCGTAGTCGGTCGAGCTGGCGCAAACTTGCGCATATGCAGCGGTAGACTAGAGCTTTTTGCAAGCATATTCTGCATCCCCGGCGACAGCGGTATCAATAAATGAGTGCTCAGATGCGACGAAATAGTCGACCCCGGCGGTGATCCTGATCCCGCACCTCCCGACGCAGTGTCAGACGGAGCATGGGATACCTGCGGCGAATCCTCCATTTGTCGCGAATAAGCATTTCGTATCCTACTTTCTCGTCGCACACGCATCCTCATCGCCGGGGGCGTCGTCTCTGAAAGTGGATGCGAAGTCCTTCGGCGCTTCGCGATGACGGACGAGATATTCTGCAGGAACGACGTGCTCCGGGTCTCAATATTCACAAGATGTTTATCCATACGCACTGTATCGCCCTCGCGCAACTCGGATTTCCGGATAAATGTGGAATCCTGCAACACACGCGCGGTGGAGTATAACATCGCGCGGCGATTGAAGGTGTGGAATTTGAGCGTGCCGTCGTTCCATACTTTAGACTTTTGCGAGACCTGTGCGGTCCAGAGGACGTCAAATGTGTGCACTTCTGCGATAAGCTCTTCAGCGTCGTCGTCGTTGTCGTTGGGATCGTCCATGGCGGCGATGGGGTTAGAGTAGCAGGGGCGCGGTATGCGAAGCAGAACGCGCGCCTCAGTGTTCGAAGAGGGTGGATGCTAACCGCTTACGGCGAAGTGACAACAGAACGCACGCGTGGGATGCAGCCGAGTTTTAGTACTACTAAAACCGAACACGAGCACGAACCCGAAGTCCCAGCACATCAGCTCATCACAGATCAGTCGCAACGCGACCGACCACCTTGTTCATCATACGATGCAGTTATTATTATCCACTGCCAACCCGACGGGTATCGCGAGCCTCCTGGGTCGCGCGATCACTGTCGCATCGGAAGAAGCCGTGGATCTGAGAGCATTGGCGCCGTTGCAGGAACACGGGCTGCAGACTGCGGAATTTGGTAATGCTGACGGGGACACGACGCATGCGGGAGCTGTGAAGATGTACGGCGCGAGTACGTTGTACGTGATATACTATACTGCGGGCCTTGCATTATGTTTTGAACGTTCGAAAGGGGATCAATTTGAACTCGAAGCGCTCGAGTTGTATAGCAGTGATGCACAGTACAGAGCTGTTGAAGCGTCGTTGCTACCGATTGAAGGCTTGAGTATAACCACCACTGGGAAAGAACTCGTGCAGGCATTTGGTGAGCCTGATGACAAAGGCGGTGGTATGCGGGAGGGTATTGATATCTGGTTTCGGTGGGATACGGTTGGACATGGCGCTGGGCTTGAGGTGCAGATGGACAGTCGGAGTTGGGAAGACGGGCAGAGATGTGCGTGGCGGTCAATTATATACTTCAAGTCTTCGGAACAATAAATAAAAGAAATTAAGCTATTATTAGATGAGATACAAATGTACATGCAAGGAGGTATGGTACAAGCGACACAGTGGAGAAACACTATCTAGACTCAGAATACAACACGGGAAGAACGACAACGCAGGCTTTGTAGATGACTGCAAAGCTATTGATGAACACCACAGGGTATTGCGGTGGGGATGCGTCTTTAAACATGCAAAACACGGCATAGAACGCGACGGAGAAGAAGTGGTAGATAAGTAGGAACGGCACCGGCTTGACACCAGAAAGCAGACCGATAGGCTCGGCAACACACGCGCCTCCGCGCTGGAAGTAGCGGAAACAGCCGCGCTGAAGCAGAACGAGGCTGGCGTCGTTGGCAGCGAACAGGGAATACAGTGCCTGGGCGAGAATGTTGACGACCGAACTCAGCGCCTTGCGTTTCCAGTAAAAGTCGTTGAGCTGTGCGACGACAAGGTCGACGTTGTCCAGGTCTGGCACGTTCGCGGGGGAGAGGATTTCGGAGACGAGGTACACGTCGTTGAACGCCACCGTCATGCCGCCACCGGTGAGTGGGTGCCGCATGTTGTACGCGTCACCGAGAAGGATGACTCCGGGAACGTTATTGTCGGACGGCGGCAGGTACGAGTTAGGCATTGAGCGCAGGCGGTCAGACTCGATGGCCTTTGTGAACGAAGGTAGCAAGCGCTGCGGGATTGATTTGGAAACGACCTCGGAGAGGTGGCGCTTGAGGTCGCCGTTGCCAGCAGAGGGAAGCTTGCCCTGAACATCGACGAGCATGCGGGTCTCGTGGGTGCCGATCTGGTAGACTAGAATAGGTGCGTGGTCTTGGCCCAAGATGACGTGACCGTGGTTCGGCGCGGGCACGTCGGCGTCTTGAAGTATGATGCCGACAAAATGTGAGCGTATTTGAACTACAGTGCTCACGAACTCGCGGCGGAATTTGGAGAAGGTGCCGTCAGCCACGACGATGAGGGAGCCCGAGAACTGCACTGTCAGTGAAAGATCCAGAGGAAGAAGAGCTAGGATAGCTCACTAGTAGGGCATTTTCAGAGTCCTTGGAGGTGCAGCGCACGCCAAAGACGCGGCCTGTCTCCTTGTCGATGATGAGGTCGTTTACGGTGGCCTCGAGGGTTGTGACGCTGACAAGTTAGCACACATACGCGGCGGAGGAAGCTCGATGACTTACTTTGGCGCAGCCTTTGCGGCGTCACGGAGCTTCTGGATGAACCGTCCATGGTGGAATGAGTGGCCCTCGAGAGATTTCTCTGGATGCTTGGGGTCGGGCGTGTATGGTAGCTTGACGTCCTGAGACTCGTAGAACACGTCGTAGCCATACACAGGAACAGCGTCGATGCCCTCTAGACAGTCACGCAGCCCCAGCTTGGTTAGCGCAAGCACGCCGCCAGGCTGCAGTAGCTCGCCGACGATTCTGTCCGGCTCGGACCAATCGCGCTCTGCAGGAGAGTGTTAGCTGTAGAATACGCGGGAGGTGCTTGGAAGGTGGGAAGATGTTGGTGGAGATGCGCATACCAATAACCAGGACAGACCGGCCCTGCTTGCCGAGAGTTGCAGCCAGAGATGCGCCAACGACGCCAGCTCCAACGATAACAACATCGTATTTGTCGGCAGTAGAGTTAGCCATGGTAGGGGATGACACGGTGAAGAACAGGAGGATGAGGAGAGGAAGGAGAGAAAGATGGCGCAGTTCGCGTTGCTCGTCAGGCCATCGGGAATCGGGTCAGCGCAGCCGCACAAAGCTGACCCAGGGACTTGATTTCGCGGGTCCAGCCCAATGCGGGTCCTCTGGATGGCGTGGCACCGCATTTCGGCGCGGTGAAGAGCAATTGAATTTGTATTGCATTGTGCGTCTATAGCTGGCAGATAGAAGAAGTAAATAGAACTGGATAACAGACGCAATTTGATTGGTGGTGCTGATGGCAGAACGGCGCAGAACCAGCCACAGGGGCGCGCCGCGTGGCGGTGCAAAGTCATCGCACGCGTCGCTTCTTCTTCCGCTGGCAAAACCCGCTTTGTTTGCGCTTTCTCCGCTTTTCCTCCTCTCTTCTATTTCTACATTTCCTCGTCCAGTATTTTCTGTCTCGCGTCGCGTTCATTCGACTCGATATATCTTCCCCGCGGTGCGCCGCCTCCTCCCAATGTCCGTCGACGTCCTCCGCATCCCGCGTAGGGTCAAAGTTTACGAGCTCCAGCAAGAGAACTGGCACGACCGGGGTACCGGCTTCTGCATCGGCGAGTTTATCAACGTGCGCTAGTCTATGTATTGTGTTATGAAGTGTGGACTCACCACTCTTGCAGGACGACGCGTACATTTTCGTCAAGAGCGAGGAAGACGGCGGCAAGTACCTCCTGGAGACAAAGATCTTCAAGCACGTCCAGTACCAGAAGCAGCAAGGTCAGTTCTCGCGTGATATCCTTCTCCTTGACCATCTTTCGCCTAACACGCGCAGAGACTCTCATCGTCTGGACTGATCCAGACGAGACAGACCTCGCGCTCAGCTTCCAGGAGAGCGATGGATGCGCCACCATCTGGGACTTTGTCACCGACGTCCAGAAGCACCTCAATCTCGACGAGATCCACTCCGATGATCTCATCGACGGCATCAATGGATCATCCCTCGCGCTCCCACCGGACCTGACGCTAGCATCGCTCGCTGACATCGAAAACCGGCTCAGTATCGCTTCGAACTCGCAATACGGCCGCGAGTCTGTCGTAAACGATATCACACAACATGTGCGTTTCTTTAGCCTTTCTTGCGCGCTTACGCTAACGTCATAGGACTATATTAACAAGCTCATCATTC
This sequence comes from Limtongia smithiae, assembly GCF_038497785.1. NCBI lineage: Eukaryota > Fungi > Ascomycota > Lipomycetes > Lipomycetales > Lipomycetaceae > Limtongia > Limtongia smithiae. The sequence continues at coordinate 258,007 of NW_027117635.1, forward strand.
TTCTCGGCGAGGCGGAGGACCTCGAGAGCATCGCTGACCTGCACACGCTATGTCGCATCATGAAGCTTATCAGTGCGTCCTCCATTATCAGCTCCTCGATTCTTGCCCGAGTACATCGCTAACCTTCCAGTCCTCATGAATGACAACGCCATTCTCGAAAAAATCATTCTCGATGAATGCATCGTCGGCGTCGTCGGAATCCTAGAATGTACGAAACCAGTTCCTGCACTCGGCTATGACGTCACTGACGGCCCACAGATGACCCCGAGTTTCCTGGCCACAAGGCCAACCACCGCGAGTACATTTCGGACGAATCTCGTTTTAAAGAAGTCGTCCATATCCCCGACGAAGCTGTGCGCAACAAGATCAAACACACATTCCGTCTGCAGTACCTGAAAGATGTCGTGCTCGCCCGCCTCCTTGACGATGCGACATTCTCCCTTCTCAACTCGATGATTTACTTTTATCACTTTGAAATCATCAACTGTCTACAACATAACGATGAGTTTATCACCGCTCTCTTCGACATTTTCAAACCCACCTCCATTCCACCGACCGAGGGTAAAGCAATCACATCCACGGACCCCATCGCCACAGACTCCACCGTCGCCGACTCCTCTTCACCACTACTAACAACTCAACAACCTGCATCCCTTGCGAAGAAGCGGGACGCAGTCCGCTTTGTCCAGCAGTTCTGCCAGACCTCCAAGAACCTACAAAACAGCCACCGTCACACGTTATACAACAATTTCCTCAAGAAAGGCCTCCTCCGTGTCATCCATTTTGCTCTCCACGACTCCGCACGCGGCATCCGCATCGCCGGTGCGGAACTAATTCTCTCACTTATCGAAACCGACCCGTTCATGATCCGCGTCGCGGTTCTCAACAAACCTGCGGACGAGGCTACCGTCGTGGATGCTCTAATTGATCTACTGCTTACTGAAACCGACTTTGGTGTCTTCTCTCTGGCAGCTGAAGCGCTGCAGACACTGCTCAATGCAAACTCAGGCCAACCTTCGGAGATTATGCACTCAAAGTCATCCGACATGCTGCTGCGGCAATCCTCCGATGATCCTGAGACCGAGATGTTTTTGGAATTGTTTTATGAGACACCCGTGAAGCGGTTATTTGATAGGATCGTTAACCTCAAGATGCCGCAACACATGTCTCTCAGTGACGCATCGCTATATTGCTCGCTGTGCTCGCTCATCCTCGTCTTTATCCAAGCACACGGATACCGCTGTCGGCTGTTTCTCGTACAGTCTAGCGTGTTGACGAACCTTGCAAAGCTGTTTCAGTCACCGCACAAGTCACTTAAGCTCGCAGTGCTACGGTGCTTCCGGCAATGTTTATCCACGAATGACGAATTTTACTACCGACATCTGATAAAGGAAAAATTGTTCGCGCCGGTAGTGACGTTGATGCTCGAGGTAGCGTCGCGAAATAATCTTGTTAATTCGGCATGTCTGGAGTTCTTTGAATTTGTCCGGATGGTATGGTCTATGTTCATATCTCGGCAACGTATGATTAACTTATGCATCTAGGGCACAATACGACCGGAATTGCAACGCAACATGAAGAACGTGCTGATACACATTGTGAGCACCTACGGCGACCAACTGAAGACCATTAGCCAGTTCGACACAATCCGAGAATTATTCTCGCGGTACGTCGACTTGCGTGCGGAAGCTGCGCTTGCGGAGGCGAAGGGAGATGCAAAGCTGCCAAGGTCAGTCTAGCACATGCCTGTCAAGTGGGATGTAGCGCTAATGATACGCAGGGCTGCTGATCATGCTCAATGGAACAGATTACGCGATATTGAGGTCGATGAAGAGGAATACTTCAATACTTCTGACGACGAGGCGGAGGCTGCGGCGACCGCGATACCGACAGAGCCGGCGAGCGAGCCGGTAGATATGCTGGTGAGCGAGCCCGCAGTGGAGGATGATAAGGCAATAGATGCAAGCGAAGAGGGCTCGCTCTCGCCGAAGGCGTCGTCCGAAAAGTCTTCAGACAGTCAATCACAGCCTACCTCCGCCGAACCTCTAGACGAGAAGGACACCGAGAAATCCTCCGACAATGACAGTGACAAGAAACATCAACCCGACAAACCTTCAGAGAGTGCCGTCGTAACCGTACAACAAGAAGAACAATCATTAACAAAACTACACGCGCTGAGCGAGAAGCGCAGACGGAAGGAAGAAAAGCAGGACGACGATGAGCTTCTAAAGTTGTCGATGAAGCGCAAGAAACAAAACACGGGCGGCCATTCGTCGTCCTCGCGTTCGTCATCGCCGGCTGCGACGTCAAAAGCCGCGTCGAAGCGGGGCATTTTAGCCAAAGCCACAGGAAAGTTCAACTTCAAGTTCGGATCTAAAGACTGAACAAGGAAGAGATCTTGTTATACTACTAATTTGTCTTATTTTTTTTTGCAGCTGTGTACGATCACCGAGGCTGTTGCACACTTTGTACAGTACATTTGGCGTCAATTTGTTGGGGCTCTTGCTTTTCTATCAATCATTTTTTTATTATTGCACCGCAGGATCAAATCAAAGGAATAAGGGCAAACCTGTTATAGCTTGGAGTGACCCTTGATAAATGGTAGCTGGTCGCTGTGCAGTATGCCTGGGAGGTATTAGTGGTTGCGTAGAGGACTAAGAGGGGGGAGGGGGAAAGGGGGGACGTGCTTTCGGGATAGGGCAGGGTGGATTGACCTATGTGCCATGCGCCGCCATCGACAACGACGACGGTTCCTGTGATGAAGGACGCGGCAGGGGAGAATAGGAAGACTGCGAATTAACGTCGCACAGTAACTGTACAAGGAGAACACTCACCAGTGGCGTTTGCGATATCGTCAACGGTTCCGAATCGCTGCAACGGCACCGCAGCAAGCGCTTTCTCCTTTAAATCTTTGGGTAATAGTCGGGTAAGTCCCTCCGTGCCCTCGATCGGTCCTGCACCTTCATCAGTACATCAACACATTTAACGCATGGAAAAAGAGACGTACCTGGCGCTATGCAGTTAAACCGCACCCCGAACGGCCCAAGTTCAACCGCCAACGCGTTTGATAACGAATCAATCCCCGACTTCGCCGCCGCTACATGGCTCTGGAATGGCACGCCGTAGTAATGCAACGTTGTCGACACGAAAACAACACTACCTTTTGATTTAATAAGACTGTCCTGCGCAGCCTTAACCGTGTTGAAACTCCCCAGCAAATCAATCTCAATCACAGTTTTGAAAGCATTGGCCGACAAATGTCGAAAATCTGCAAGAAAATTCCCCGCTGCGCCGCAAATCACGAAGTCAATACCCCCGAGCTCGTCAACCGTGCGCGCGACAGCGGCTTGTATCGCGGAGAGGTTGCGCACATCTGCACTGATGCCGAGGACTTTACTTCCGGCACGTAAAGATTGCAGAGAGGCTGCAGCCGCGGCGGTGGTGGAGGGGTTGCGGCCTATGATTGTTGCGTTGGCACCGAGGGTGACGAGCGCGCGGATCTGGTGGCTGCAGATGGTGCCCTGGCGACCGTCATCAGTAGGAAGATCGATAGACCGAAAGGGAGAGAGCAAGGGAGACGTACGGCGCCGCCGGTGCAAAAGACCACCTTTCCGAGGAAGATATCAGGCGCAAAGACCGAGGTTGTGTAGGTTGGAGCCATGGTGAAATGTTTGAGATGGTGATAGGGAACAGAATCCGGCGGAGTCTGTCATGTATATACCAGCACCACTAGCACGACACGCTCGTGAGAATGCGGAGAAGTAGCGCCGCAATCCTTGCGGCGTACTCACAAGTCGCACGGATATATTTCATGGCTGAAGTACAAGCCCCAACTCTTTATTAGAGGGAGAACTAGCATAGTCGCAGTATACAGTATCGTCCCCGTACCCCTCGTTGTCAATTACGTTGCGACTGGAGTGAGAGTTTTGAGAAGGGCACCCTCACGCAGGGCAGAGACGCCTGCCCTACTGTATTTTGTGCGACATTTGGGACATCTGGCGCCTTGACCAAAACGTTGAGGAAGACGAGGAAGACGCATATCGGCGCTGTGGTCAGTCCACTGCACGAGCATTTGCTTCACTCCAGCATAGCGGATTTTAGGCAGACTGTTAGTGCAACCAGTAATAGCATGAAGCTGATTCTCTAATGTTATTAAAATACATAGCTGCCAAGACGGTGATATGACGTCTAAAATTATACCGTAATGGAGTAAGGCGCAACGGTGGGATCGAGTGCTTGCCAGAGAAACGGCATGCCCTGGGACAAACCCTTGGAATTGAACGTGCGTGCCTTGACTTTCTCGCTGAAAGCCTTCATCGAGACCATAAAGACCGCGTTGGCGGACTTCGTCTCTTCGTTCATGAGGTCAAGCATGGTGGCGTTATTGAACATGTTCAAGAGCGTGCGATCCGTGCCGACGAGCTGCGGACGGGCGAAAAGTGCGCCGACGATAAGTTGCTCGATGACTTTCTCGATGCCGGGAAGATAGTCGACTGGGTTTGTTGTAGAGCTCTTCTTGGTGGGGATGGGGGCGTACAGCGCAGGGGGATTGAATGGAAGTGTACCGGAGACCTGGAGGAGCTCGTTGGTGTTGACGGCGTGATGCGCAGTGGAGACGAGGTGCGCGATGTGCGTGAGCACATTGATCAGGGTATCGATAGTCGTTATGGTTGCGGGAAAATCAAACACACCCGCGGGGCCATTGCATTCGGCGACCCAAGCCTGGATCTCCTTGTCCAGCTGGATGTCGCAGTCAGTCGGGTAATACGATCGCACGAACGTGTTGAAGAAGTTACGGATCACCTTGCGAATTGCGTAAGCGTCCTCGTAATATGGGAAGTGTGTGAGTGGCGGGCCGAAGCAGTCTAGCAGGCAGCGGCCCTCGAGATCGGTGATAAGATAGTTGGATCGGAACTTGCCCGCGCCACCAGAATACCGGTCATTGGTGTAGTTATTCGCCGAGGTGCCGCTGTAAGCGAAGATGAGGTCCACCGCGCCACCGGTAGGGAAGAGTATGCTCTGTGCGAGCACGGAGATGGAGAACGCTTCATAGGTGAGTCGATTGAGGATCGCGAAGACGGGGTGATCGCGACTGATCGTGCGGATGGCGGCCATCCACACGATCTGCACAACCTGGTGGGTCTGTGCGAGATGATTCCACTGCGCAAACCAGAAGTCATTGACGTTGAACATCAGCTTGGCCAGCATCCAGTCGCCTTCGCTATCAAGCGGCGTGTAGATCAAGTTGGAGCCGACATTGGTGCGGATCGCAAGCGGCAAAAAGTCGCCCGAGTCGGCGATATAGAAGTACGCGTCGCATGCAGCAGAGTACCGGCCGGTGGACACAAGATCCGCCTGACTGCTGTGGTCCGCGTGGAACAAACGACCCTCGTAGAAGAGCTGCTGCAGGCTCTTGCCGGTGATCTTGACCGCAGTCTCGTCGTCGACGCTGAAGGGGAGATGGTCGCCGGCATAGGTGCGTGCCTCTTTGTCGTCGACGGTGAGTGCAATACAGACGCCGGCGGAAGGCCGCAATCGCCTGAGGATGAAGGGGGAGGTGGACAGGCGCTGCATCGAAAAGAAGAGGTCCTGCGTATAGTTCGTGAGGACGCCCTTGTCGGGCCCGTTAGGCAGAGAGTTTGTCCATTCGCCGTTGTAGAGCTTGACATAGTCGTCGAGCGTTGTCAGGCCGCCGTACTGGAGAATGTTAGCACCGGTATGAAAGGCGCATGGAGCATTCGCAAAGCCTCACGTTGTACACGTCTGCAAGGGCCTTTGTCCCATCGACTTCCGCAGCCTCGATCTGCGGTGTAAGGTCCGCGGCAATGTTTGTGACATCGAGCGCGTTTTTGGCAACACCTAGCTCACCGGCGGGATAATATGCGCCGCCGGAGGAGAGTGTTTCGTAGGTGAACGACGCGCGCACGCGCTCAATGTTCTCTGCGCGGGCAGTGATGTTGGTCGCGCCGGCGTAGGTCGCGTACTTGGAGGTCGTCAGCGGCGTGAGCAGTTCCTCGAGTAGAAACAGGCCCGTCTCGGAGGGAGTCGGCGAAGCTGCTTCGAAGCTCTCGGCGAGGGTTGCGAGAAGCTCTGCCACAAGGTTGGTCGAGCGCTTCTCCAGCGGAGCAGCGACGGCTGCTCCTGCAAGCGGCAGAAGGATGGCGAGAGAGATCCGCATTGCGCATGCAGCATGTATGAGCGAACATGCTTGAGTGGGAGCGTGGGCTTAAGAAGCTGGAGAACGGCGCTGTCACCGCAAACACGTCAACTTGCGGATTAGCGCGGCCGTGCGGCGCCGACTCGCGTCGCCTAATCAGGAAGCCCATCTCCATCAGATAAGGTTTCGGAGAGTAGTGTATCAACCGTGGTGTCAGCCGCAGTCCCATTTTCACGTATGAGCGGCCCAACTCGGCAGGCGCCTGCCCCGTTGAGGCGGTTTGCGAGACCAGGTAGGCAACGAACGGGTCCATGCGCCAACACACGCTCTCGGGGCCACAGCCAGTTCGAGGCGCACGTGCAGTGGCTTCTGCCGGCGCTGCGAATTTGCGGCCCGATCGGCGATGCGCCGGACTTGCGTCAGCACGGGCTGTTTGGATGCCGCAGACAGGCGTCCCGCTTCGCAGTGCTCAGCAACGCAGGCCTACTCCGCGTCAGTGTCCAAGGGGCAGCAAATCCGAAACTCTAACAGGCAGGATTTAGTGCGACGACGTAGTCGTAGCACACTTTGAGTGACAGCTGACGCTTGCGCTCACAAAGGTGGAGGATAAGAGTGACAGCGCTCTGATGCCGCGCCGCAGGTACTGCTTGAGTGCTGCCCAATTTACATGCCGCAGAGAGGAAACAGCCGAGCAAGAGTCCTAATTTAAACGCACGTCCTTGTAGATCCAGTATTATCGCTAATTAGTTAGCAGTCGCTAATTTAATAGCCATCAATCAGTTAGCAGACGGTGCAACCTGCGGCCAAGGCCGCAGCCACTAAATTTCGTGCTACCGCTGATACGTGACAACTCAGCGACCACTCCTGAGGGACAGACCACCAACCACCTCTGGGTCGATCGACCCTGTGAACTGTCAGGGCGCGACCATTTATCATTGCAAAGAGATGCAAACAGCAATGCGGGAGACATGATCTCGATTTGCATCCGGCTTGGCCAGCAGGACCTCCGGCTGCACGTGACCGCAAGCAAAGCTAACATATTACAAACTATTTGCCATATTTATTCTATGCTAACGATGATACGGAAACAGATGTCATTATCAATTCACGTGGCCACTTCAACCAAGTACTCCATCTTTGACCAAGCTGTTCCGAAATGGAAGTCACCAAAATTTTGCCAGAATCTCCGATATGCCACGCGTTGCGAAACTTATGCAAAATAACGCCGTAGTACGTCAGAATCACGAGCGCTTCTGGTCGCTGCTCTTCAAGCAATGTGAGAAATTCTTTCGAGGCTGTAATCAGCCACGTGAACACTAAATCAACCGCATTTGAGTGATTTTCGTCGACGTGGAGGAAGTAATCGAGTTCTCCTTGCAGCTGACGGATTGCACACAAGTATACGTCTCGACAACTGTCACTGACATCGGCACACATTACAAGATCCTTCAATAATGCGGTTTCTGAGCCCATCCGTATAAGAGCAGACTCGCGCTGTATCTGTGATGCCAGTATGATAGGACCCATCTCTGAACTAACTAGCGCGCTCCACCACGGAGAAACTACAGTACGGACTCCTCTAAGAAGCGACATGCTTTCGACGAATTGGCGTACAAAATTGCCAAACGAGATACTCCTATTCGTAGTTAACGCAAATTTATCATGAAAGGAATGAATAGCAATAAAGTGAGAAAAAAAGAGGACGGCCTTGCAGCTTGCACTGTTGATGTTTGCAAGTGCAATATTCAGTCCAGAAAGCGCCCTGACTTGGTACGACGACGCAACATGTGAATAATACGATGCCTTATCAGATTTCTTCTCGCTCAAGTGGCATGCAGAAAGCGCAAGCAACTCGCATAGCAGAAATTGATTCTCCCACGCTATTGGAGCTAGGACCTTTTGAAATGCAATCTGTTCTTCGTTGTCCCTGCCAAACCAGTTTGTGATGTTCGTTATAAAATTAAAAAATAACTCGATATGAAGACTGTTGATATCCGCGACTCCAGGCAATTGCGCGCTGTCTTGAGAAATGACGAGCGGGTCTGGCGAACACGATTCTGAGGTGCGTGTTGACGATGTCACGGTCGGCGATCTTGTGTCGAGCTGTGTATTGATCTCAGTTTCAAACGAGCAACTGAAATTTGCTACCGCACATGTGACACATTTGGGGTGCTGCTCATCGCACTGTAGTATCTAGTAGTTAGCCTTGAACTTCAGCATCTTATTCCCAGGCACGTACCTTGAGATGGCGGCGCTTGCACTGTAAGCAACCGTTCCTCGATTTCTTGTGTCGTCTTCGGTACATCGAAGCGAAAGAACAGTAGTCTGTGTTAACTTGTAAGATGGTAATACGCGTATTGTTATATGCCGGATCTGAAATAGTGATAGAGAGCTATGCGCGCTGCAGCCGCAGACGGGGAGTGCTGGACCGCCGCACGACCGCTGCTCGCCACCCCAGTACACGTAATACGAGTATTCAATGGCGCTAATGCTGATTAGTTTTAGCGCCTGCCGCTAAAAACTCGCTAACGTTTTTGTCGATTTAGCTACCTATTATGGCTATCACGCTAACGTATTTCAGTTAGCGTGCGGCGATTCATACCAAGTGGCAGATCTTGTTTCCGCAGGTTGGCGTTTCGGGCCTTCTAATAGGAATCTCACGTCCATGAAGTCGTACTCCAAGATAGTCCAGAAAAATCTATGTGACACATAGAGAGGAAACAAACTGTCCGCGTCATTGTTCTATTGTTTGATTGTTAGGAATCTTAGGCGAGGTCGAACCCCCTCTTCAGTCAAACTTTACGAGATAGGCGGCAGCCATGTAATTAATCTCAGCGGGCATCTGCAGCTACGAGCTCACTCGGCTCTGAATACGCGTGTTTGACATTTTGCTATCGGCTATGCTGGTCGTCGGGTTATATATAAGCTACGCATCCACCAGGACCGGTCGCTGCTACACATTCACAGCGTGTGTCCTTCATCACGCCGCTAGTCCACGTACTTGCTCATTACGGCATACGATATGGCACTACCCCCTACGCTTAAAAGCGGGTATCGTCTATGGTACTACTATCCTTCCGTTCCAGGTGCCGTTGTGGTTGCAGTAATATTTGCGGCTCTCGCATTGGTGCATTGTGTGTTTATTATGAAAACACGCAAGCGGTTTTGCATTCCTCTTCTGATCGGTGCGATATGTTAGTGCCTCGGACTGTCTTCTGTTGGACTATGCTAATAACGAGTAGTCGAACTTGCCGGATATGCATTCAGAGTTCGTGCCCACACTCATATCACATCGCTGGTGAGCTACGCCGGTCAATCGATGCTTATTCTTCTCGCTCCCATTCTGTTCGCGGCATCTGTTTACATGTACCTTGCTCGCGTCGTAATTTCTGTTCACGGAGAACGGCATTCTATCATTCCGGTCCAGTTTCTGACTAAGATCTTTGTTTGCGGAGACGTCCTGTGCTTTTGCATCCAAGGAGGCGGAGGTGGCCTGATGGCAGCGTTGAGTTCTGCCCGAACTGTCGGTGAAAGGATGATTCTAGCTGGTATGATCTTGCAGATTATTATTTTTTTGTTTTTTGTTGCGACTGCTTGGATTTGGCACGTTCGCATGCGCCGTGAGAAGTCAAGCTCGTTGCAATTTGGACACTACGAAACGTCCTGGCAATATCTTATAGTCAGCCTTTATATTATCAGCGTGCTTATTACATTCCGAAATATCATCAGAACCATCGAATATGGCATGGGCGCATCTGGATATTTGCTTACTCATGAATGGGTTATTTTTGTATTTGACGCCGTGCCGATGATGTTCGTATTGGCAATTAGCGCAGTGTGGTACCGCACCGACATTGGTCGCCGGAGAACACTTCCCGAGCCTGAGAGCTTGCAAGAAATCCCGACTGAGATGACTGTGTTTGTCAAATGAACAGTTGATGACAAGACTGAGGAAAGTTTTGGCGTTTGGTGTTTGGCTGCGAGTTTCCAGTTGTATGTTCGCAGTATATTTCAGTATTGGTTTACGTGTCTTGATAGACGCTTCATATACTAGTTGGTGCTTATACTTGTCTTTATTCTACTCATTCATAATAGATGCTTTGACAGTTCTGGACAGAATCGCGCCTCACAGGACAGGCTTGATCATTACCGCTTTCCTCATCCAGATCGGCCGCGCGGTCTTTGGTAAGCATATAACTGCGACTCGAGCCGACAAGCGGTACATGTATATTTGACAATTACAGACACACATCATTTACTCATGCAAATACTAATGAAGGTGGATATATTTTGCTAGCATCAAGATACTGGAATCAATACGGTGATCATTTCCTGCGGTACTTTCAACCAAGCAGCCCATCTCTGACCAAGATGATCTGCTATGGCGGTTACCAATACTTTCCCTGAATCGCGAATAGGCCAGACACTCCGATACTGATGTAAAATTACTCCATAGTAAGCCAAAATTATCAGTGCCTCTGGCCGTTGTTCTTCAAGGAGCACAAGAAACTCTCTCGAGGCTGTCATCAACCACGTAAACACTAGATGAATTGAATTTAAATTGCTCTCGCCAACACTCAAAATATAATTGAATTCCACTTGAAGTTCATTAACAGTCGCCCGGTATATTTCTCGAGAATGCTCGCTAATATCAGCGGATAGTACAAGATTCTTCAAGAGAGCTGTTTCTGATCCTTCGCGCGCAGCAGCAACTTCACGTTTGCGACGTGCTGACACAATAACAGGCCCAATGTCAGAATCAAGCAAGGCTGCCCACCATGGCGATATAACTGTGCGAACTCCACGAAGAAGAGACATACATTCGACGAACCGCTGCTGGAAGCTGCTAAACAGAGCTCCAGTCGATGCCAATGCAAACGTATCGCGAAAGGAATGAATGGCAATTAGATGAGAAGCAAAGAGAACTGCCTTGCAGTTCGTGATATCGACATTCTCAAGAGCCGTCTTCAAACCGGATAGTGCCGTGACGTGGTAAGAAGATGCAATCTGTAAATAATATGATGACTTCGCATACCTTCTCTCACTTAGGTGCGAAGCTGATAATGCGAACAACTCATACATCAAAAACGGATGCTCCCACGCTGCAGGAACCAGGACGTTCGGGAAAGTGATGTCCTGTTCGTTGTCCATATAAAACCAATTCGCTACATTTGTCATGAAGTGATAGAATAGTTCCATATGAAGGGGATTAATATCTGCGGTCTCAGGCACCAGAATTCCTTCATTCGAATTCTCATGTGGATTGTACGAGCGTGATAAATATGCGCTAATCGAAACTGTGACAGATTGCGCGCCGGTACTTGGTTGTCGAGGTGCCTCACTTTCAAATGAACAACTGAAATTTGCTGTCGCACATGTAATGCACTTTGGACGCTGCTCATCGCACTATTGCGTGCAATAATTAGCCTTGAAGGGAGACGTTCACAGCCTCAGCCATACGATGACCCTGTTACCTTGAGATGACGACGCTTGCATTGTGAGCAGCCGTTCTTCGATTTCTTGTGCTTTCTTCGATACATGAAAATCAGTCGCAAAAGGCTTTGTGAGATGACAATACGCGTGAATATTAGAGGAACGGCAGAGAGCTAGCCTGAGCACAGCTTGAAGCTCGGCCTCAGCGTCATGATTCAGGCGGGGCGCGCGTTCAATACAGTTGCAAAGTTAACGTAATACGCGTATAGCTTTCCGCTACGTCAAAATAGGCTTAGCTACTGCGGCTGAAAACTCCACGGGAGCCTTGCCGAATAAGCTTGCGGGCAGGTCGATCAGACATGCTAACCTTATTGTAGTTAGCACAGTGCGGCGTGGCAAGCAAGCCGCGCGGGTTGGACTTACGAGCACTACAGAACGCCTGCTTCGAAATTCTCGATCACCGCGGAACAGAGCGCGACTCAATTGTCATACATCAAGCATCAATTCATTGCTTGAGCCCCAGAAGATGCACCAGGAACTGAGTTCCACTAAATAGCTATCAGAGAAATTAGACTTCAGAGAGATCCTGCAGACACGGTAAATTCCCCTGGCTATATTGATATTCAAGCGTTATGCGTCTACTGCAGACCGCCACCGACGCAAGGTTGTAGACTATACGTGCGATCTGTCTGTTCTGACCTCACAGTCGCCAGCACCACGCATATGTAGCAGGAATGACGCACCGTCAGCCAAGTTCACCTACAAGTAAGTCATGATTGATGTATACAGCAGTGACACGCCTTCTATAACCGGTGGCTAATATCAATTATGCCATAACTATCTCTTCTTCGCCGGTCGCGTCGGTCTTGCGACATTTTTTTGCGGTTAAGGCGTCGATACAATTTGTTCTCGTTGTGAAGACATGCAAGCCCCGCTCTATTCGACTTGTTGGAGGGATAAGTCTCCAAAATGTTTTTTTCTGAATTGTGCTTGCACTATAAATTACTAGTTCAAACTGTTGGATGCACTGTCAGGCTCACAGGAATTACCACATTACTCCGCCCCGCTGCATATGCAGTTCAATCGATATATATCCCTTCTTGCGTCTACTCTCGTTGCTGCGTCAGTTCACATGTATCTCGGTAACATTATAAGTTCCGTTCATGGCGAGTGTTATTCCATCGGGGCGATCTGGTTTTTAACTGCGGATTTTTTACGGTTATATTGCATTTGTATTCCAAGTCGGCGGAGGTATTCTAATAGCTCTGTCACATAAAGATTCTAGTCAGACGATTGGCGCGCAAGTGATACTCAGTGCAATGATTATCCAAGTTGTCATTTTCGTCCGCCTTGTGATAACTGTTGGGATCTGGCATATGCATATGGGACATTCAGGCACAACTCATGGCGATGAATTCCACACGAAAAATCTTGGCAAGCATTTTCTCCTCAGTCTATAGTACATCAGCTTCTAATTACTGTGATGAATATCGATTACGGTGAGGAATATCGTGAAGGCAGTTGAACACGCTATGGGAAAGACAAGTTGTTTGATCACACATGAGTGGGTTATCTTTCTGTTGGATGCACTACCGATGATATTTGTGATGATAAGAGCAATGGGGTATCGAATAGATAAGAGGTGCAGGAGCATTCGGTTGAGGCAGAAGCCATGATGAGCATATCACTGAGATGGATGAGTTTGACAAATGAAATCGAATAGTGCATCATTGTGATGTATTTTTTTAGTTTGTTGTTCTCATTTGAATAGAGGTGTTGGGGGGTTGTGGAATGTCCACAGAATATCACGTTGCTTGGGTTCAGATAACTGGCGTCTCTATGACCAATTTGCTAGCAGTTATAGTAGTCTGATGCCGTGTTGCAACTCCTAAACTTTCTTCGAGCGCTAGTAGTATAAAGGGATACTTCGTTGTGCACTTCTTATACTTGGACCCATTTCCTATTCTCTTTGAAGCGAATTCTATAACCGTTAACAATCGATGATAAGAGAGATCAGCGCACACGCCTGCTTAGTTTCAAGGGCATATGAACAATCTTTTGGCTGTAAACTTATGACACATTTGCACACCAACACAGCCTCCAAATTGGAAGTGCTAAGTAAGCAATGAAGACACCGGGATTGTCGTCGTTACCATTTCCTGTGGCCATTTCAGCCAAGTATCCCATCGTCGACCAAGATGACACGATATTGCAGTAACCAAAAACTTGCCAGAATCTCTGATCGGCCACGCTCGTCGAGACTGATGCAAGATAACGCCGTAGTAAGACAAAATAACAAGTGCCTCTGGTCGCTGTTCTTCCAATAGTATAAGAAATTCCTTGGAAGCTTTCATCGGCCAAGTAAACACCAGGTGAACAGAATTCAAATGAGTTTCATCAATATTGGCAAAGTAGTCGAATTCGACCTGCATATGCTTGATTTCGCAAAGATATAAACATCGCACGTTGTCGCTAATGTCTGCTGACAACACGAGATCTCTCAGAGGAGCTACTTCTGATCCCCGGCGTTGCGCGGCAGCTTCGCGTCTGTAGTGTGCCGACAACATAATAGGACCCATATCAGATGCGGCCAAAGCGCCCCACCAAGGAGATATAACTGTATTGACGCCGCGAAGAAGAGACATACTTTCAACAAACTGGCGAAGAAAACCGCTAAACGGAGTTCCATTCACAGCCGACGCAAAAGTATCGCGAAAGGAATGGATTGCTATTAGATGCGAAAAGAAGAGAGCAGCCTTGCAGTTTGTCACATTGAGATTTTCGAGCGCAGAATTCAATCCAGAGAGCGCTCTGCCCCGGTAAGCAGATGCAATCTCCAAGTAATGCGATGATTTGTCGGCGGGTTTGCTCTCGCTCAAGTGAGAAGCCGAAAGTGCAAGCAACTCATACATCACGAATGGATGCTCCAACGCTGTCGGAATTAAGAAGCTCTGAAAGGATATCTGCTTGCCGTTTTCCATAAAGAACCAACTTGCGACGTTAGATAGAAAGTGAGATAAAAGTTCCATATGGAGAATATTAATATCTGCTACCTCCGGCAACGGCGCGCTGTCGTGAGAATCTTTACTGCTCGATTGATAACCGGAGGAACAAAAGATCGAGGTGCTGGATGAAGATAATGCATGATGAGCGCCGGGTATAACGTCTCCACCCTGTGGATAAGGGGACATCTCGTGAGGACTGAATGACCGACCAGGCGCGAATACGAGCGAGCTACTGGCTGACGTCAATGGAACTGAAGCGTCCAGCGCAATATTGGAGCGGGGCGGCAGTGGGCGTACTTCATCTTCAAATGAGCAGCTGAAGTTCGATGTCCTACAGGCGCTGCAGTTTGGATGGTGTTCGTCACACTGTTTAAACAAACACAACAATTAGTCCAGATAGAATTGTATTATAGGACCCACCCGCCAAGGGGTGCCAGGGCTGACCTTGATATGGCGTTGCTTGCATTGCAGGCAGCCATTCTTCGACTTCCTGTGCTTGCGGCGGTGCATCGGAAATCCCCAAAATTCGGACTGGCGGCTGGTTCGGTGAGACAGGGTATACGCGTATAGATATAATACGCGAGACTTTGGCTGACCACTTGCTCTTCGCGCCGGCGCTGACACCGGGCTTACGAATGCCACCGGCCACTATACGCGTTTAGAAGCACGCTGAGATGTGCCTGAGAGTGCACTCTCGAAGCTTATACGCAATACGCTCATACCCGCTAGCAATTTATAGCCGAGTGGGGGCACTGCAACGTAAGCCGCACGCAGCAGTATACATCACGCTAACCGATTACAGTTAGTCGCAGGGCGGCCGCGATGCCATGTATCGGAGCTGCGTCATAAGCAAAGCTGCACGCATACAACTTCTATTCACTTTAAAGTTCCCGATGTCGTTATAATTACATCCCGCCGTTAACAATTCAAAGAACAATGCGCGTCCGAGCCCCGAGTCCCGTATTTCGGTCTTGGCAGGTTTAAAAATACACCGTATCGGCGTCCACGCTCAAATGTCTCTCGCGAATCCTGCTGTCATCTATGCTTTATTCAAGCATGCGTGCGGTTCAGCGCTTCTGGATTACGCGTCCTCTGAATGGGGTAATCGATAATGCTGTGTGCCACGTATATAATGGCTATCCATTTACCATGGTCCACCGGTAGTTCCAACTTGGATGAACAACAGGCTACTGCGATCAGTTCAAGCCAGTCATCGTCGATCACATCAGCTCGCGCATAATCGCGGTATACACTATGACCGTTCCTCCTACTACAGCCTCTGGGTATCAGCTATGGTACTATTACCCGTCCATCGCCGGTTCTGTTGCCGTTGCAGTGATCTTTGCGTGTCTGGCATTAGTACACCTTTGGTTTGTGGTTGCGACACACAAGAAGTTCTGTATTCCTCTAGTTGTCGGCGGAGTCTGTAAGAAACCTCTTTGCGCATGCTTCATATCGTGCACATTACTAACGACGCGATTGAACAGTCGAAGTTGTCGGATACGTATGCAGGGCTTATGCTCACTCTCATACCTCTGCAACAACGCCCTATGCAATTCAGTCGATGCTGATCCTACTTGCTCCCATTCTCTTCGCCGCGTCGGTCTACATGTGTCTAGGCCGTATCATCATTTTCGCTCAAGGAGAGGATCAGTCGCTTATCCCAGTCCGGTATTTGACAAAGGTCTTTGTCTGCGGAGATGTTCTTTGCTTCTTCATTCAGGCCGGTGGAGGCGGTATAATGGCATCGTCAAAGACAGATTCGGGTCAAGAGACGGGTGAAAGATTGATTCTTGCCGGAATGATTTTACAGATCATCATCTTCTTCTTTTTCGTGGCAGCGACAGGAACCTGGCACACTCGTATGCAACGCATGAGCTCAATACAATCGGGCTATGAACTATCCTGGCGACATATTCTAGTCAGTCTCTATGCCATCAGTGTTCTTATTACTACGCGTAATCTTGTGAGAACAGTCGAATATGGTATTGGCTCGTCAGGTTACTTGATCACTCACGAATGGGTGATCTTCGTTGGCGACGGCGTGCCAATGATCTGTGTTTTGGCGGTGAGCACAATCTGGTATCGATTAAACATTGGCGGTGAGGCGAGATTGATCAACCAAGACAGCTATAATCAAGACAACTCGAACGAGATGAGCGTGTTTATCAAATGATTCGTTAAGTGGCGCAACACGGTGATGATTACTTTGGAATTTCAAGTGGCTTCATTATGCTGTACTCTCTTGTGTAGGGTTGAAAATTCCTTATATGTTTCAAATTCTCTACAGGATTGCTTCTGTTATATCTGCGCTATAGCCAAGCGAAGTTCCTCAAGATATGCCATGTCGGCACTTAAAGATTCAACGAGCTGCGGTAATTAATACCTGCGTAAATAGCCTTATCTCCAATTTCTTGTTCAATGCGCAAAAGCTGATTCAACTTCGCAAGCCGCTCTGAACGCGAAGGTGCACCAGTCTTGATCTGACCTGCCTGCAGCCCAACAGCAAGATCAGCAATCGTAGTGTCCTCGGTCTCACCCGAGCGATGAGAAACAAAGACATTCCAGCCAGCCTTGAACGCCATGTTTGCAGCCTCTATGGTCTCTGAAAGCGTGCCGATCTGGTTGAGCTTCACTAGCAGCGTGTCCGCGGCCTTGCAATCGATCGCGCGTTGGATTCGGATGGGATTGGTGACGGTAAGATCGTCGGCAACAATCTGCGTGTCAACTTTGCCGTAAAAGTATGACCAGGCTGCCCAGTCATCTTCAGCAAACGGATCCTCGAGAAGAATAATAGGGTATGATTGCACAAGATTAATATAGAGCTCTGCAAGCTGCTCGCCGGTCAACCACTGGGACGGGTCTGAATGTGGATTTTTGAAATCCATATCATATTTCCCATCCTTAAAAAATTCCGAAGATGCGCTATCAATGCCAATCTTGATCTTTCCGGCGTACCCAGCCTCCTCAATGGAATCGCAAATAAGATCAAGTGCCTCTTGCGGCGTAGTCAGATCAGGTGCAACACCGCCTTCGTCACCAACGTTGCCTGCCGACTGGCCGTAGCGCGTCATTGCCAGGCGTTTGAGAATGTGATATACTTCGGAGCCCATCTGCATCGCTTGATGGAACGACGTGGCTCCGACCGGAGCGATCATGAATTCTTGGATGGCCAGATGACCGCCGGCGTGCGCGCCACCATTGAGAACATTGAGAACTAGTGTGTATTAACGTTGATCTGTATGAACCCGGAAGTAGGGAGTACATACATGGAACAGGAAGCACAACTGCGTGCTTGGAACCCGCCAGATAGGCAATGTGGGCATATAGCGGAATTTTCTATATTACTGGTTAGAATAAAGTCAAGAGCAGTACGTAGATATAGTGTACTAGCCTTCTCTCCAGCGGCCGCCTTTGCAATAGCCAGTGAGACACCAAGGATAGCGTTTGCGCCAAGCAAACCTGCGACTTGTTAGCATCTGATATTCTCAAAAAAAAAATCACTCGTGGGAAGGTCGAGTGTACTTTTGTTCGGCGTCCCGTCGAGCTTGATCATAAACTCGTCAACAGCTTTCTGATCTTTGATATCGAAGTTCTCCTTAATCAACGCGGGGCCAATAATATCATTAACATTCGAGACAGCATTCAGCACACCTGCCACAGATTAGCAAAAAGCTTAGATGGAGAATCAATGAATGGTTTCGTACCTTTTCCACCCCATGCTTGGCCACCGTCACGTAGCTCAAGCGCCTCATGGATGCCGGTAGATGCGCCTGAGGGAACGATGGCACGGTACATTCCAGTCTCGGTCGTGACTTCGACTTCCACTGTGGGGTTGCCTGATCGTTGAGTCGTTAGCGTCAAGAATAATAACGAGATATCAGAACTGGGAAGGCGTACCGCGAGAATCATAGACGTACCGACTGAAAACCTCGGATATGGGCATTATGCGGGACGGTGGATGAAGAGATAAGGGCAAATCAAAAGGTGACACAATTTATAGAGAATGAGCAAGTAGAGAAGGCAGCCGAGAAGTGCCGGAGCATGAAGTGATAGTGATTATGGCGAGGCATATATGCCATCAGTCTTCGCTGCAACTCAGTGACGTCATTAACTATGCCTTGTTCGCATAAGCAAATTAGCGGCCGCTCAGAGACTTGATACTGGCCATGCTGGGACGTCGCGTACAGACGACTATGGTTATGAGGTTGCGAGGACTGTCTGGGTTCTATCGCGATTGCGGGTAGTGGTGCTCGACGCTCTGCGAAAGTAGTGCTCTACGGGCACAATGTCCCTAAAGATACCTGCGGACGTTGGCGTGTTAAGTCTCCGTGATATATCAACGGCGCATCCGCATCCGATTAAGTCTTCGCTCTTGCCGGCCAAACTGTCTACGATAAGCCCAAAGGAGTTCCAATCATCGTCTCAGCCAGCCGTTCAAAACCTTCGAGCTCCAGATTCCTATGGTTTCATTTTGCAGCTGCCCTGTCCGGAGACACGATTAGCGAGTAACCTAATCCTGCCAAGCTATGGAAAATTCCGAGATTAAGCTCTGTTGCTGTGACTGTCGTATAGCGCCGACTCTGTTGCGTTTCTAACGCTACCAGGGAGATTCAGCGTGCGGCAAGGTACATGAAAGCTCTAAGCTCTATTAATGATACTCGACCACGATAAGCTCACTAGCACAGCCTCCTCATCATCACATTTGGAATCGTGATTTCGTCATATACGACAGCTCCCATTGCATCAATATCTAACAAGTAATATACAACAATTTATGACATATCAATGATAGTCTTCTGCCCAGGCTTGAGATAACCATCCAGAACGGCATCGTCTAGCGGTATTACACTGAACTCATCGACTTTCTGAGCAAGCAGCTCGTTGCCGTCAATCCACTTGCTCATGGACCGAAAATACTCAGCCATCCGCTCAAGCGACGGCGAAATAGAGTTGACACCAACGAGTGTAATCTCTTTGCGGTACGCCATGAGCGCGTCAAAGGTAACGTCCTTGTTTGCGGTTCCTCGCGGCGACGCGATCCACGCCAAGCGGCCCCTCTTTCCAAGGTTGTTGATCGCCGTCGACATGAGCGCCATGTCACCGACGGTATCAATTACGACATCAATGCCTTTGCCGTCGGTCACGGAGAGTATCGCCGCGCCGAAGTCGAGATCAGGAGTGAGAAGAATGTCCGGCATTGCTGGGTGCCTTCGCCGAGCGACGGTCAGTACCCGCCTGCATCCCATAGCCTTGGCCATCTGCGCGGCGGCAGAGCCGACAGCGCCGTGTGAACCAATCACAAGCACAGTATCACTTGGCTTAGTTTGTGCCCGCTCCAGACACATGAAGGCAGTGGAGAACGGAACGCCGACGGTTGCAGCAAGGTTGGTCGGTAGTGATGCGGGCTTCTCAACAAGCGAGGTGATGGGTAATAAGCAATACTGTGCGTGAGTACCATCAAGGTCAAAGCCGAGATTTGGACCGCTTGTGCCATACACCGTCTTGCCAATCCACGCTTTATCCTCTTCGGAGTTTGTCATGATGTCGGTAACGATACCAGCATAGTCCCGCCCCGGAATACGCGGGAAGGTGGTATACGGAAAGTTTCCCTGTGAGTTCAGTCTGTCGGAAGGATGTATCACAGAGTAGAGAACGCGCACAAGGGCGCACCCTGGCTTTAGCGCGGGGACTGGAAGCGTCGTTAACGCGAGCTGCGGAGCCGTGGTGGGGGCGTTGCGCGTGAGGAAGAGTGTCTTCATAGTGCTGGTCGTCATACTGGCAAGCGCGACACAGCTGCCACGACAAAAGACTCGGGACTGGCGCGTTTTATATCGGGACTACGACTTATCGCGAAGTCTTCCGAAGGTTGGTCTCGGGCGCGGTTTTCTCCGCAATCTCGTGAGGCGCATTCCGCCGCATGCCCTTCCGCCGGAGCGGAGAACGCGCCCCATCATAGTCTCATCGCCGCAGGGGGCGCCGGAGTTATAATGTACAGAATTGCATGGCTTCCAGGCTCATTACCAGAATAACGAAATAACGAAATAGGGACCATATACACATATTATCGCGATTCCGAGGTAACCTCTAGTTTGGCACTGTTACCCGCGTCCGGCATAGGGCCTTCGGATTGTGGGGCTCAGCAGACATGACAAGCCCCTGAATATGTACATAACTCCCGACCGTACAAGCTGCTGACAGAAGTCATGATGTTGCTGGACTTTATTGCTTAGCAGGCGTCGCGCCTGTGGCTTCGCATTTAGCCTAGCGTTCTTCTTGCTGCTGGCCAAACGCGTATCATGTTCATAAGTTTACTTAGTCGTCGGCAAAGCGTGTGTCCGGGTCGCACCATTCGCACTGGTCATATCGTGAACCATCTATCCGCTTCACTTCTGTAGCTTATTTGACAAAAGACCCTACTTAGTCCGAGTGTAACCCAAACGCCAAAGAGTACGTTGGCCATATCTGACGGTGTGGTGGATAATGAGGGACGTGGAGCTGGATGGCGTTGACAGTCGGCGTTGCGAGAGGCGCAGCGAGACCAATCACCGAGCAGGCCCACCTTGAGGAGTTGGGAGGTGACAAAACCCCTGCAGAAACCACAACAAAGATCTAGCTGCCACTGCTCCAATACTCCCGTTCATCGCTGCTGTCCACGTCCCGACGTTGGCGCCAACGTAATTATGTTTCTGATAGCTACTCGCGAAGCAGCTACAGCTACTGCAGCACGCTCGTCCTCTTATCCGTTCTCGTCTCCCCAATGCCACTCTGCACCCACGGCTCTCCATAACAACCATCCCTGAGCTTCCACTGTGGTTCGTGAACGTCCTAATTTCTTTGCTGACATTTGATAAGCTGACTCCGTTCAACTAATCCTGGAAACTGCAGCTGAGCGCTTATCTCTGTGCCAAGGGCGTGCACTTTGCGCTTGTCCGTCCCGACTACTTGGCGGTCCTGAACAGTTTCCACAAAGTGCTGAACGAAGAGCAGTTATATGAATTATATGTGTCGAATCGTCCGAGTATGTATAGCTCGAGTTTATTGCGACAGTAGAGAAGAGCATGGCCCATCTCGCGACCAATTTGGATGCAACGGTATACCGCCAGCACGTTGCCTCCGCCTGATTATTCTACTCGACGAAAACAAAACACTTCCGTTGCGGTGCAGCTGAGGCTAATAGCTTAGCGCAGGGATAAGTAAGTATGTATCGTAGGTATCGGAATTAAAGTGAGCAACTCGGATTTAATCTACGCTGTGTTTGAATCTCTGCCTTCTACTTTCAAGTTAGAGACAGCAACTCTGTATACCAAGATCATCGTTGAACGATACGGTGATGACCATAGCTTTACATTAATTGGTGTATACTCAGGTTGGCCCCATCACTAGGCTCTGCCAGCACACAAGCGCCTGTTCCTGAAAATACGAATGCGACATTACACAAGGTGCATGGGACTGCCAATTGCGCAGATTAAGGTGGAGCGAAGCATGCATTCTGCGCGGAGAAAGGACATGGGCCACGCAAATATGTACTGAAGCAAGCGCCAAATCTGCATTATCATCAAAATCAAATTAGACAGCGAAAGAAGCAAGGCCACGGTCAGATGTAGCTCGATGTTGCTGTCATGATGGACTGGCCAAGTAATATTTGCTATTCATTATGCCCACAGACGAGATCCACCGTAGTTGTGTCATGGCACCTTCGTGAAAGACAGTCCACATCTGCGCACAACAATCTACAGAAATCAGGTACTAGTCACACTAGGAAAGTAGGCGGAAGATCAGGACCTGGATACAAGTTAGCTGAAGCCGTAAACCACGGTAAACATGAAACACACCCCACACGTGCAAACCATCCGGCGAAGCGGGAGACCTGTTCGGCTTGCTTCTGTTATCCACGAGATCGCCGTCGACGTAGTGCTCCAGGATAAAATTGGACGGGTCAAACCAGTAGTCAAAAATCTGGCTTCCTAGAATATGACGCCCAACACCCCAGCAGTTCTCGTAGCCCTTGTGACGTAGCCAGTCGTGGCCCAGGACTTGTGTATCAAAGTCGTGGGTTTCAAACGACGAGTGATGAACGTGGGATACTGGGCCTTCGAAGAAAAAGTAGCAATGGTGATCAACTAGTTCTTTGCCGCGATCGAGATGGAGAAATGTGATCACGTCCTGGCCAGATGAATCATACGAGGTCTGAAATATGGTTACCATTGAATCTAAACACGAGAGCTATGCTACTTACATCGCTGGGCACGAAATTGAAGCGAGTAGTATAAAACTTGTAAGTAGCCGCGAAGTCGGTAACACACATTCCAAAATGACCAAGCTTATGAATCGGGGATGGAGCTGCGCGCATTATCAGTATGCGTTGAAAGTCACTCAAATCGTCGATCGTGCTTACCCTTTTGAAACCGCTGGAACTGGTTCACGGCGCGGTGCTTGTTCGTGGGCTGTGCGGCCGTTAATGACGACCGAAAGTCGTTACCATGAGCAGTACATACGAAATTGAACACGAGCTCCGGCAACGCGGTGACATCTGCGGCATCTTGTCCATAAACCAAATGAAAGGGAAATCCGTCCACCGGATCATGAAATGTCACACACTTGCCTCCACCAGGGGCTTCGGTTAGTTCGTACACCGCAGACGCGTTAGGCAGTGTTTCCGACGCGTACTCAAGATCATCCAGAGACTCTACCACAAATGCGGCGCCACCAAACTCGTTTTCCGCGCCTTCCCTTGCGCAATACACGAATGGCTCAGAGCCATAGCCGCGATAATACGTGGATTTGCCGATTACCTTTGTGATCTGAAATCCAAAGTCTGCGAGAAACTCGTGCGCCTTGGCAATGTCGGCATGCGTATAGTAGACGTGTGCTATGCGCACGAGCGAGATTTTGCGTTCGGAGTTCGTCATGCCCATAGAATCGATGTCGTAAGCAAACAATGACGCTCGACAGACACGGCTACTCCTGGCGCTATATAGAGAAATTGGCGACATCACAAGTTGGGACAAATGCCATAAGTACCCCGCTTTCCTATTATCATTGACGGCGGCATAGCTAACAGAAAATGTGGAGATTCCGAGCAACCTGGCGGAGACATGACGGATGGCACTGTAGATTTGTGGGGAAATGCGGGGCAGCCGCGGGACGAGCGATGAGGACCCTGAGCGCGTGGAGCATCATCGGCGGTCGCGTCGTCGCGAACTATGAAGTAATCTCGAGACGTCGATCGTTTGACGAGTCAGCAAAGTCGCGACCGCATTTCCTAGTGCTAGATTACACGACACAGACTACCCTAGAACGAGAGAGCGACACTGCTCACTTTGCTGCAAGCCTGATACGTTTCCTGACGATGTCGACTTGTCGATCGCTGCGGACGCTGTGAAAGGTGGTTCTGGATTGATCGCCAGCGGCGCCCCGAGCTGATCGAATAGCGTAAAAACACAGCGCACTCCTTATATTCCTTGCAGACAACATGCTCTGCAACGCGCTGGCGATGCAACTCACCTCTAGAAATAGATCAGTCTGTGATCACAGTGTGTATGAGTTCCTGTGCTGAGAGCGCACACTCGAGCGTCGGGGCCGAAGTCGGTGCCAGATTCGTACGGCAGATTACCCCACAGATTCTGGTGTGTGTGGCCGCGTGCCGGTACCCATGATAATTCTCGTGGCGGTGACATCGCGAAAGATCCAAAATTGGGGCGCAACCGCAAAGCCCCCCCGGAGCCGCAGGAAGAGCCCATAGCCGACAGGCGCGCAACGACGAATTGCAAAGTGCAAAAGTGGCGATCACGGCTCCTTTATCTGCTTATTACAGGTGAACACATTCTGGCTAGCTCTAGTGTCTGAGTGGCTTTGAAAAACGGTCGTAGGTCGAGTGGAGATGTGGTGGAGATGCGGTGGAGACGCAGTTGAAGTCGTGTTCGCGGAGGCCCCGCCCGGATGCCCCCGCCCTGCGCCGGCTAAACACAAGCGCGCCTTCTCCCCTCCGCGCCGCCTTATATCCCCACCGCCAGCCCAGCCAGTCTCTGCGATGAAATCATGACCATACCCCGTCTCCTCGGTTCTCCTCTGCGCCGTCTCGCTCTCAGCCCTCGCTCTACCACTGTTCGAAATTTCGCCTCCAGTTCCCGCCTCAGCATGCTAGCACCCAACTGGACGCACCTCATTCGCTTCATAGCCGACGAGGACTCGCAGACGCACCTCGGCCAGGTCGACGCGACCAAGTATCCCGACGTGGGCCTGTCCATCTTCAACGGCGAGAAGGTCGAGGCCAAGCTTGTCACTGGCTCAATCTTCGACGGAGTGGTTACCGATAAGACCATGCACGTTCAAACGGCGAGTTAGCATTACGCAGAGAATTTTCTACTGATCGCTGCTAATCATGCTTGCTACAGCTTCTCTCGCCGGTTGCTATGGAAGACGTCCCAATCATACGCTGTCTCGGCCTGAACTACCGCGACCACGCGCGAGAGGCAAACATGGCGATCCCAGACGTGCCTGTGTTGTTCATCAAACCACGGACTTCCCTCAACGGTCCGTACCCGGCGAAGGTCAACATCCCGAAGCTGGCACAAGACGGAACGTCGGATTATGAGGCCGAGTTGGCGGTTGTACTCTCAAAGTCCGGCAAGGACATTTCTGCCGAAGATGCATGGGACTATGTTCTTGGATACACGGCAAGCAACGACATCTCGGCGAGAACGCAGCAGTTTGCCAATAGCCAGTGGGGCTTCTCGAAAGGTGCGTGCAAGAATTCGTGGAACAGAATGTTGCAGTCCTAACGTTATCTATTTAGGATTTGACGGCGCTGCGCCGATTGGTCCGACCTTGGTCTCGCCTGCTGCGATTCCCGATCCGCACGTTCTCCAGATTCGCGCCTTGCACAATGGCGCAATCGTTCAGGACTCCAATACCAAGTATGTATCTTGTGCCAGTATGCCGGAGATACTATGCGTCAGATTCTAACTCCTGTGACTCCAGGGAGATGATTTTTGGCATTGCGGAGACCATTGCTTTCTTGTCACAGGGTACAACGCTGGAGCGCGGTACTGTGATTCTGACTGGCACAGGTCCTGGTGTTGGCTTCATGCGGACGCCGAAGGTTGTACTGAACGACACTGATGATATGCGGGTAGAGATAGAGAAAATTGGCACTCTCATCAACGAGATTTGGTATGAGTAGACAGCAGCTGCGTTCGGTTTTGTATTTGTGTTCGACAGAAAATGTACCAGTGATTCAATAGTTCTATCGCTATAACAGACTTGTTGAACATCGAGACTGAAAACTTTCATTATACGCACAAAATTTGCACTCTTGATTTCTTCGTCTAAGAGGCTATATTGCCGGAGGATAGCAGAACCATCACGTGCAAAATCATGTTTATTCGAACCCAGCTTTACAGCTAATTCAGTCAACCATCGCATCGACGTGCACGAACACGACGAGTGGCGCTGATCGCAACAAGGATGAAGTAGACGAGATGATTCTGGGCGATTTTTATGATCGTCCCGATAGCTTAGAAAACGGTTATTATCCATAGCAGCCAGCGCAGTGGAAATTATAGGCTTCCTTACGGCGGGAGCCAAGAGCCGACAGGACCCTCAGTGGATGCTCACTCGCCGTCGCGTAGAAGTTAGCCCTGTGTGTGTGCATGTTTCTTGGCTCTTTGGCTGGAGTAGTACTGAGCAAGGAAACGTTCGCGTAAATGGTTCTACTGAGTAACGTGAGTACTCAGATCACCGCCGACAATTGTGGTTAGTTTAGCCCACTACTTACAGAACTACATTCATTGCCCGCAGTATTCCAATATCTTTCTTACTTGGATCGGTCAACTTGATTGGCTGACTACTGAGCTCGATCGTGACCTCGTTATGCTGTTCTACCAGAGCAACCGACTTGATCACTCACTAATCCATGCTGCGAGTTTAATGGTCCAGGTAATTATCTTACATGCCGCTTCACAGTGCTAGTGAACAAGCTTGGCCACCAGTTTAACCATAGCTAAGTTCGCAGTTAATGAATCGTTGAGCGCCCCTGAAACTCTCTAGCAGGGTTAGCGGCATTAGTCATTTGATTAGATTACACAACTAACGCTCCTTCTGTAGCGATATGGGTTCGGTAACCATCACTAATTTTGAACGAGTAGCCGTTAACTAAATCTCGCTACAAGCAGCAAGAAGAACTAACCGGACGTTGGGCACTAAATTTCTCGACAAATTTTCGTGTAGATTCGGATGATCTAACTACCCGCAAGAACTGACAGCATCGCGCACCATAATACCGAGCAAGTTGGCTCCCGGTCGCAAATTAATCAGCAACAATGGCCTTCGACCTTCAATCTTGGCAAACGGCTGCGAAGCGTCACGGGGACGCCGAGCGCTGCTACCGCAATAAAGAGGGCCAGGGGCAAATTAATTTTGTCGTGTTTGTACGCAAGTTATCCTAATTTTGCGACTTTGCGACTTCGCGAGTTGCTCCAGACTGTTTGCGCTCTCCTGTTGTACGTGTATCGCGACAGTGCGAGGACGTGTGTTTCTGCATCTACTGTGGCTCTGTGAAAGGAATAACAATCAATTAAACATTAACACGCTTTAGGAGTCTAACTAGTAAGGGAATCTGAAGCCAGTGGAGCCATCCATACCGTCGACCTTGTATCCCTGCTCAAGCCTCTTATTGGCACGGATGATCTGGAAGCGCATGACAACACAGCCCACCATGGAGAACACAGCAAAGCAGAGACATAGGGAGAAACCGGCAACAAACTTCGGCGAGTCTCCGGTCGTAAACAGGTACGCCATGAACACGTTCGGTAGGTTGAAGCCGATGTTGATAATGGCGATGGCGGCCGCGCGCTTGATGGGCGGCTGGTTAAGCGTGGAGGTGACCCACGCAAAAGCGACACCCCAAGAATTGTAGATCTGGAGGAGAATCATAATAGCGACATAGCGGGGCGCAGTCTTGGTGGTGGCAAGGCCGATGGCGAAGCCGACCACGGAGAGCGCCGGCCCCCATACCATGTGCCAGAAACGCTCCTGAGTGCGGTCGGAGTGGAATGAGTTGGAGTAGCATGTGATGGCACAGAGAATCCAAGGCGGGGCAGTTAGAAGAAGCGTCTTGGAGTACGTGTAGCCAAGAGATTCGACGATGGTGGGGAAAACGGTGTTGATGGACGCAGTGCCGGCGATACAGAACAAAATCTCGATAAAGTTGAGGACCTTGGGATCCCGCAGGGCCATGATGACACCTTGTTTGGCGGTGACCACGGTGCGTCCTTCCTCGCACTCGTCCTGCTCCTGTTCCGTGAGCTTGACGTCTTCGAGTAGTCGCATAACGCCAACAAGGCGCTCCTCCTTGGTGAGCAGCCATCTTGTGTTCTGCGGCAGACTGGGCAAGAGCATAATGGCAATGAAGCCAACGCCGACAGTCGTAACTCCCTCGATGATGAAGAGCCATCGCCAGGCAGCCTTGCCACCGACGCCGTCGAGATTCTCAACCACGCCGTAGGCGATGAATCCGGAAAACGCGCCGGAGATGAAGCTACCGAGAACGAAAATGGAGGAGCGCTTAGCGATCTCTCCGCGCGTGTACCAGCAAGACAGGTAGTAGATGACGCCGGGATAGAAGCCAGCTTCGAACGCGCCGATAAGTATACGGAGGACGATAAGCGGGCCAAAGCTGTTGACCTTGGAGATGAGCGTCGTGAAGATGCCCCACATGATCATGATAAAGGGGAGGTAGTAGTTGGGGCGCGTGATGCGCGCGAGGATGAGGTTGGAAGGAATCTGCATGAGAATGTACGACACAAACATGATGGACACCACACAGGAGTACTCGGTGGAGGAGAGCTTGAGGTCATCGACGAAGGTGGACAGCTTGGCGGCAGCAATGTTGTTGCGATCGAGATAGCTGCGGGAGTTAGCGCGGTGCAGGGACGAATGTCAGTCCGGAGTGCCAAACGTACTTCAGAATGAACAGTATGACGATGAGCGGGAGCATGGTAAAGTCAATCTTGCGGACGAGGCGGCGCTCGATGGCGCGTCGCTCCGCCGTGCCAGGGGCAGGAATCTCGACGCCGGCGTATTCGCCGGCGAGATTTCCGAGCACAGCGGCCACCTCGACATTCTGGACAACCGGTTTCTCGGGAAGCTCGTCGGAGCTGAGAGCCGCCGCCGGAACAGGGACAGTCTCCTGGGGAATAGTTTTCTCTGAGCGCGCGTCGTCTGCCATGGCGAAGGTGGATGATGGACACGGAGGATGCGACAGGGAAGGGGGTCTTTATAGACCAGCGGCTTCATGATGGCGGGGGTGCGCAGGGGCAGTGTGGGGGGAACGGGGCTAAGCGCGATCAGGCGACAAAGACCTTGTGTCCGACCCTGAACGGTGTTGTCTAGCCGCGTCAGGCTTCACCGTGTCTCACGCGGGTATGTATCTGTAACTGGGGCCGGATAATTGATGACCCTGCGCAGCCCTAGCCCATTTCCGGCACTCTGCCCACATGCGTGCCGCCGCAGCGACGCCACTCTGAGAGGTCGGTGCGGGGCCCCGCACTGAGGCCGCTGCCGCCGCGGCGCGCGTCGCCGCCGCCGGCTTCTTGCCTTACTTGGCTAGGAGAAGCGTTCCTCGAACCGCCTGTCCGGCGGAGCGGCGGAATTAGAAGACCTGGTCAGTCGTCGGCGCGGCTAGACAAGACACGTCGCCGCCACGGGGCGCACCTTCGACGACTGTCGTCGTGCAGTGACGTTACACGCAACTGCATTCGGCGAAATGGTCGCGTGCGCCGACGCGTCTTCGTCCGCACTCGAGAAACTGCTACAATCCGCTAGTGCAAACACGTCTGCGTGGATGTTCGGGCCCCTGACTGTCGGCCACTGCCTGATGGAGACAGGCCCCCCACGAGCGACGGCCGAGTGCGGAAGCGCAAGCGCATCGCAGACTCGGCAGGCCAAATAGCCGACCTGCTTCTCCGTTCTGTTCACGCCGGCGGGCCCGAGCCGTCTTAAGAGCACTGGCTCCCGCTCACTCCACTGCGGAACAGGTCCCAGCACGCCACTACTCCAACATGGCGACTCTGAACGTGCTGTATATCGGCGCAGGCAACATCACCTTCGGCAACGACAACGTCCTGTGGAACCACTCCCTCCGCGTCGAGCGCCTCCTCGGATCGCATCTCCGTGTGGTTGCCATTATCGACCCCGACCCAGTCCGCGTCGCCCATGTCCTCGCGCAGAAGGCTGGCTCGCCCGCCGCAGATGCGTACAGCTCAACAAAGCACTTTGCCAACCTCGACGAGGGCCTCCCGTTCCTCCTCACCGCGGAGATAGACCTCTTCATCCTCGGCGTGCCGCCGCTCTTCCGCGGCACTGAACTGCCCGGTCGCGACCTCGAGCTTCAGATCCTCAAGCACTTCGGCACGAAGCCTACCATCTTCATGGAGAAGCCTGTCTCCGCAACGCGTCCGGAAGCGCCGCTGGGCGTGGCCAAAATACTGACCGATGCCGGCATGGCCATTGGTGTGGGATACATGATGCGGTATCTCAAGGTGGTGCAAAAAGCAATGCAAATCATCCGCGAGAACAAGCTCACTGTCACCTGTGTCGTGCTGCGATACGCTAACGCGTATCAGAAAGTGCGCAAGGTCGACTGGTGGACAAAGTCACAGCAGGGCGGCCCGATCATCGAGCAAGCGACGCACTTCTGCGATCTCGCGCGTTACATCGGCGGCGACGTTGTCATGGACTCCGTCAAGGCCTCTGCGCTTGAACACGATGAACCCGCTGGAAAGCTCGCCCACCAGGCCATCGACGAGTCCAAGATCCCGCCGTACGACCGCATCCCCCGCGCATCCGCTGCCATCTGGAAGTACGATTCCGGCGCAATCGGTTCCCTCGTCCACGTCGTCGCCCTGCACGGTATTCGATTTTCGAACGAAATCGCCATATACGCCGACGGCTACCAGTTCCGTCTCCGCGAGCTATACACCGTGCCGACTTTATACGTCCGCGGTCCAGAGAGCGATACCGAAGAGTCTGTGTTCACGTATCCGGACGACGACCCATTCCTCAACGAACTTTATACCTTCATCTCGGTCGCCGCGCGCCGGTCCGGCAAGAATATCCCGCTCGACGACGCCGCGCTTGCATCGCCAGAAATTCTCACCAGCTATGACGACGCATGTAAGACTTTTGCGCTGACCTGGAAAATTCGCGACGAAAGCGAAAAGAAGTAGTGCAGGATATTGTTAGTTGTCTTAATTAATTGCATGATGTGTCATGCCAATCTTCTCTTGTATAACGCCATTGTTCTTGCGAGCATGTAATTTACTTGTACGCGGCCACACCATGCACAACGCTGTTTCTCTAACTGCCACCAGTATTTTGAAAGTCATTGTGTTGCTTTGTCCGCATAAAGTCCGTTGCTCGTTAATAAGAACGTAAGCGAAATGCGAAACTTTCATGTTTATCCGGGCCTGTCTTGCGTCGCGGCGCGCAATTAATTAATTTGGTGGCGATCATGAGATGCAATGACTTCCCTCCATAGCATGCCGGTCAACGAGTTAACTTCGATATGTGTGCGCTATGTTAACTGCAACGATGTATCTGCACGACGTTGGGTCGGCCCTTGTCGGGTGAGCTTGAACCGCTAAACGAGAACTGCGCGGACGCACGTGCTTGGCGTGACTTCACCACCGCACACGCACGCCCATCGGCACAGGTTGAGCGCTTTAGCGCCAGAATCCGCCTCTTTTTCAGGGCCCTTAAAATCATCGCGTTCTGCATAGAAGGGCAGTGCACAGGGTGTGATGGACGCAACGCGGACTTGCATCGCAAACGGGAAGCCCGCCGCACTAGCTTAGCCCCGCTAATGTGCTCAAAATTGCTCCATTTTGATCTTGGCAGCCAGCCATATCGCCACGCCGACTTGCTTTTCACGACTTATATATCTCCGCTGGCGATGCCGCTGTGTCTATAAGACGGTTCTTGTCGCTTCCTGATTTTCTGTCCTCCACTGCCTCTGTGAATAGCAAACACAATGGCCCTTGTCGAACGCATGGACATGTCGTCCTCCTCCTCCACTACAACCTCGAGCTGCCAGATTTCTGTACGCTGTCTTATACTTTCGCTTATTAACACGTCCTCCGCTGACTTGTCAGATGTTATGGAACTGGTATACCATCGACTCCTGTTTCATTGCGCGTTCATGGCACGTCAAAACTCGCGGCATGTTTGCCGGCTCCTGTATTGGCGTCGTCTGCATGGTTGTTATGCTCGAGTTCCTCCGCCGTGCAGGTAAGGAATACGACCGGTACATCGTCCGACAACACATCGCCAAGTATCAGCAGCAGTCCGCAGACTCAGCGAGCTCGAGCAGCGAGAAGTGCTGCACGCCTGCTCCCGGCAGCAAGAAGGTTGCCCCATTCAAGCCGAGCATTCTTCAGCAGCTCGTGCGCGCTGGATTTCATCTGCTACAGTTCGCGCTCGCGTACTTCATCATGTTGTGAGTGCCCTATTTGCGAGCTTGTGTACACCGACTAAACGATACAGGCTCGCGATGTACTACAATGGCTATATAATCATCTGCATTTTCATTGGCTCGTACCTCGGCGCGTTCATCTTCACGTGGGAGACGATAAGCCTAGAGTGAGTGCATCTTTTTTCATATGTCCATTTGTGGGGAGCTAACTGTCTCTAGGGCATCGTCAACGAGTGTTGCGGAGGAAGCTACCGTGTGCTGCGGTTAGATGACAACTGGAGAAATAGAATTTGTGAAAGAGGATGATACAATAATA
Source organism: Limtongia smithiae (assembly GCF_038497785.1). NCBI lineage: Eukaryota > Fungi > Ascomycota > Lipomycetes > Lipomycetales > Lipomycetaceae > Limtongia > Limtongia smithiae. The sequence continues at coordinate 290,391 of NW_027117635.1, forward strand.
CAATAATATAATTGGCCGATTAACCATGAATTTTTGCACTCTTCCCTTCATCTGGTAACTTCATCTTCTAACCCTCGGTGTCATCGCAAAGACCTCGGCATGTAGATACGCATGTGTCATCGCACATGCGTCGCTTCAGCGTATTTCCAAACACATCCACAGTAGTAAAGTATCCAGCAAAATATGGACCGGCTTTGTTATGCTATGCTGTAGTGGAGGATAGATGGAAACTCAAAGGGGCATTCGGGTAGCAGCATTGGGGCTGGCTTGCGACATAGAGTATTGAGCAGAGAACCAATCGCAATGTCAGATTCTAATATCAATTAAATCCGCTTGTCTTCCTGGCTCTAATATGTCTTATTTGCGCGTCATATAATACAGGCCTGTGTATCCTGCGATTGTCTGCACATGCAAGCTTCACCTAGCCAGGTGGGCCATATGTCAGATCAGTGCATTTGCTCTATTAAACACAAGAGGATCGCTTACAGCAACTGAGAGTACGTCATTCATCAATCGCCTGAAAGCTGTTGCAGCTATGTCACTCACTGCAAGACCCTGCATCCAGTAAACAGTTCGGTAGCAGCGGCATCTTCACTGGATCACAGTCCAAGATCCTCCGAATCAGAGCCTTCGGATGACTTCCTTCTTCCTTACTAATCCCGAAGTTGGCTTCATCAACTATCTGTTCCATAGTCTTTGGCTCTTCATCTCTCTCCACCCCTCCTTCATCCTCCTCCACTTATTCCCTCATACGGCCATGCAGCTTCTTGTCTTCTGTGCAGTACCATGGAGATGTTTCCCCTTGCTGGAACAGGTCATCTGTGAGCATGCCAATAATAGCAGAAAGCTGCAAGATAATGATAGCATCATCAAAGTCGTCGTTGCTGTCCACGTAGAAGCAATGTTGCCCTGTGATGAACCATACACCAAACAACCAAAGCTCATGATATCAAGAAATTTGCCATTGGTTTCATTGCAGAAAATGAGCTCAGGTTCACGGAGACCAATTGACATAATATTCGTATCTGGTGGATCACCAACAAGGTAGGCGTGTCACAAGAGGTCAGTATAGGATTAGCAAGAAGGATAAGCAAAATGAACCAGCATTCATATCAACAGCTTGATTTTCAAGCTCATCTCAGAGCATACGAAGTTCACAAGAAGCCTTGCCTCACATACTTCGTCGCCCACGTGTCCTCATTGCCGTCCAATATTGGGAGCTTGGCTACTGTCGTATTCCAACCATTCTGATCAATAGCGTAGATCAGCTGCAGCCGCAGTATGTCTTCTGGCTCAATACTGATATTATTCAACTTAACTATCATATTCCCTTGGTAAACGTCTGCAGGAGAAACGCCAAGTTCATACAGAATGAAAGTGATTGTAACGCTTGCTTCCAAATATGCTTTCCCATATATAGAGTGATTCCTACTTGTATCTATCTCCTTGAGCTGAACAGGTAGCTAATGAACTAACAGATTCAAGTTAGGACTCATCGGTTCAAAGACTAGGCATTTGTGAATGCCATTAGGCCAGTGAACTTCAAAGTAATGTATTAGCTACATAATATACTTTGATGCCTGCACCTTCAGGTGTCAAGGATATAGCTGTGGTTCATATAGCAGAGATCTACCTGACTACTAATCAGCTAGCCAATGCGATCAGCGATATAATTCTTACCTTTCACAAGTGCTTCAATTCTGTTCATTCCAAGGCTCAGTGAGTGGATAGGGGCACGGACGATGTGAAGACATAGTTGAGCAACCGCAATGCACAACTTGGCAAAACGGAGACATGGAATCGCGATGCGCATGTGTATCGCGTGGGCCAATGGACTATCATACCGGCTGTTCTCCGATCGACATATTTATCTGCACTGGATAACTCGAATCCTGGAACTTGCATGCCTTGTTTGTGCCCATGTGACTTGTATCGTGCAGTTGCATCCAAAGTGCTTGTGCAGATTCTAGAGTTGCTATGAATGACTTTGACTAACTATCTGCTATTTTTAGCAATTAAATATTGTCTAGCACTGATTTTCAAAGCCAACAGTGCGAGCTTTGAACCCCAGTGGTAACCCACTTCAAAATCAGTAGCATGGAGCAACAGCAGCAGCAGCGCTACAATATAGACAGTACATGTGCAATTGTTAAGTCCCGCAGATTATGCATTACAAGAATGACTTGCGAGTTACTGGTGCTGAAATTTGGTCAATTAAATGCTGCCTTCCTGATTTGAGTTCCTGGGGCAAGCAGACGAGCTAACCTTCTGCATGTTTTCCATTCTGATTGGCAAAAAGACAATATTGAAAATTCGAAATTGACTAGTGAATTGAAGCTACGCAGAGCACAACAGCTAAACTTCACAATTGTACACGCATTCACCACACGATGTACGTTCCATTTGCGCCTTCGACTGGAGGGATTAATGGACGCAGTGCCATGCCATAATCGCCCGCGTTTGGCGTACGCAGCAGAGTGTGAATGTGAAACTTCTTTGGCTCCGAGTTATTGAGAAAGACTCCAGAGTGATGGTCAAATTCCACAACGATGACCGGGCTCTGGATGCGGTAGTAGAACGGGTCTTCAACGCCGTAACCGCCGATCCAGCAAAAGTAGGTTTCAGACTCGTATTTGCGCACTTTTTTCAGATGCACTGAGCGAGCCTTGTGCGGTAGGAAAAGAAGGTATTGCTCCAATATGTCGTAGAGAAGATCTTTTTGTTCGTCGGTAAACATAGACACTGAGATTCCTTCGTTAGGCACAATGCGGTTGTCGCGGTACGCACCACACACATGTCGCTGATCGTCCTTATTCCATCGTCCCTCTGGCATGGTAGGATCGTACATGAGTTTATAGATCTGAGCCTTCGTCTGAAGATCCGACGGTAGACTCTGCATGAGCTCCAGTCCAAGTTTCTCCTCAACGGACAAGATGTGTATGCCAGCGTAAGGACCGCTGTCAATCAAGTTTGGCTCGGCTCCGGTAAACCAAGGAGAAATCACAATTTGAGATTTGTAGAAAAACACGTTGAGGCAGAGGTGATGGCCATAGAACTGCCATCCCCAGGGCCGAGAGATGGACGGACTGCCGAAAATAACAAAATTGTACGACCATTCGTTCATCACGGCAGGCGCACCCACGAGATCACCGAGAAAGCCGTTGATGCGCATAGCGGCGAGGGCTTTGTCGAAACCCTCTCGCGAGAGAGTCACTTGAAGAATTTTCATGATGGCGGTGCGGACCGGCTCTTCAACGTCGTCGAGTCGCAGGCCCTTGTTGCTCAGTAGCATTTCTGGGTTTGACCACGTCCGCCATTCAGGTGAGTCGATGTGGTACGAAATTTTTTCTGTCTGCTTGCTGTCCAGCAGGTCCAGTAACTGGAGGGCCGTCGCGACGATCTCTTCGATTTGCACCTGCTCATCTTCAAGTTCAAAGAGACCAGGGACTACAGTTCCTATGTTTTGTTAGTCAAGATATTTGTGAAACATAGATAAAGCATACCGTCTGTAGTCACCCCTTTGAACGGCTCTCGAAAAAGCTTCAGCCAATGGATATAGAGCGCGTGCAGCCACGGTGGCTGCTTGTTCGTCTTGAAGTCGTCAGCGTATTCATATGCGTCCTGCTCGGCCATAGTTGTGAACCGCTTGAGAGTCAAGTCAGGCAAATACTGCCTGTAGCCCTTTTGTGCCGTCATTTCTCCCGGTGACTGGTCTCAATTGCACGACGGACGAGATGCTCGCAATGCTCGCGGACACTGCGAGGCTCCGCCCAGGATATAACGCGGCAAGTACGCGGATCTACACCCCAACATTCCATGACGGCCTAGACTGCGTCCGCAAGCGTAACGAGCGCCGGCTGTGGGGAAGCGCACAACTCGGAAGCGCAAAACTCGGAAGCGCCCCGAGCCGGGACGGCGTGCATATGGGGATAGAGTTTGGCGGTCGTACTCACTTGATGTGGCCTTGCTCTGAGCTTCCCCGCATGAGCCGCACAGCGGAGACCGGAAGCAGCCGATGTTCCAGTAAGGGCCGCATGTGCCGGCCCCGATATATTCTTCCTGGCCACCTCGAGGTCGTGGGCGGCGCACCGTCATCTCCTTACCGCGGTCTCGACATCTGAAAAAATGGCATCTCCTCTGCTGCTCGTGACCGTGAATAACGCGCCGGAACGCGCGCGTCGACTGATTCCTCTCGTCCTTGCGAATCTCAGTGGCCAGTACAACATTGTTCACGCCGCCAACGTTGCGCGTGAGTCTTCTGTTTTGTTTGATATATTTGGATGGATCACTGGCTTACCGCGAGGTGTTAGGCCTCTCCGACGTTGCTGCTGTCGTCGAGGCTGTCCAGCCTGATCTCTTGGTGAGTTCTCAGAATAGAATGTGTTAGCTCTTGCTGACGGCCACTATCTTAGTGCTGTGCATCGATGTGGACTCAGGAGGAAAGCGATAACGTTCGAAAACTTGCAAAACAACTTGTGCCTAAGGTGAAGACCGCGGCAATCCCTCATGGGCTGCAGATTGAGAAGGGCCCTAACGCCGTTGTCGACTTTTTGACTGAGGAGCTCCCGCATGTTCTTAACTCGTAAACGCGCAATAAGAAATCTGTGCATTTTACGCTCGTATACACGCAGCTGAGTATTATGATGTTTGTTTGGTAGATCGTTGTAGGCTTTTTTCACAAGTCAACCTACTAACGATCTCGGCTTTCAACTCCGTTGATGTATATGCTAGTCAGAGATTCTAAAATGCCACTTCAGTTTCGTATTATTTACATGTTGCATTATGTCCTATTTCAAACACTTGATCGGACAGTGATAGGGTACTGGTTGAGAATTATGAGTGCCGGCTATTTAAAGTTCTGATACGTGCAGATTATACGATGTGAAGACCATTATTTTTGCTGCAACTTTGGGATTTACTTCAGTATCTAGCTATATTTTCGAGTCTGTTAATGGATCATGAATCATATTTGTCATAGCTAGGTACAATCAACAGCTGTTCCATGTTTGACATCCATGGTACGGAACTGCACAACAACTGCAAGTGGTAGCGGCGTCAGTATCCAAATACGGCGCAAATTCGGTAGACCGCTGGCAGTGCTGCCCCACCACAATTACTCTCCACGTGCTGTCGCGCCCAGCAATAGTGATTTGTTTACTACTGGCGTCATGACATTGAATTAAGCGATGAAAGATTACAAACCCAGTCTTGGATGTTTGACCGAGCTTCCGAGGCCCAGAGCGCATTCCGCACTGCCTCCTCTCTCTGGGGTCCAATATTTTAATATCTCGCGGATGAAGTCCACGAGTCTTGAGCTACTCCAACGATTCCGCTTAGCATTTATATAACCACGAGACTTCTTGTTCAAGTTGCTCATTGCCCCTCTACTTTTGGAAGAAGATTATCGAGCCGTCATGCCTCTAGACTTGTTCAATATCTCGAACTTCGGCGCCGGCACACATGAGAGTCAACATGGTCTGACACCAGTTGTCTGTGTTCCGGTGCTTATCATTGGAGGTGGCCCAGCGGGTCTATTTGAGGCATACATGTTGTCCAAACTCGGAGTGCGTTCATTGATTGTCGAGCGCTACGAGACTCGCTTGGCTGCTCCTAAGGCCCATGCGTTGTCGCCAAGATCGCTTGAAATTTGTCGTCAATTCGGTCTTGATATCAACCAGATCCGCGGTTTTGGTACCAACCGCAAGGACGCGTACTGGGTGAACTTCGTTACCAAGCTTGGTGGTGTACATGTTGGACGACTTCCATACGAGCGCATGGATCCGAAAGTTCTTGATGCAACCCCGACGGTATTGTGTTTCTTAGGTTCCTTGCCTTTTTCTTATGTTGATCGAATTTAGATGATTCACAACGTACCACAACCGAAATTTGAAGAAATTATTACCGCTGAGCTGGCTAGCAACAAACAGGCGGAAATACGAAAGAATCACTCATTTGTCAGTCTCCAGCAGGTATTTACTTATCGATACGGAGATTATGACTACAATGATTCTGATGAGAATAGACTGCAGACAAGGTCATTACCAAGATTGAAAACAGGACAAACGGATCCGAATACGAAATATGCTCGCAATACGTTATTGCATGCGACGGTGCTCGAAGTAAAGTGCGGAGCTCTCTTGGCGTCGTGAGTGACGGCGCGGATTCTTGTGAGTGATCTTGCGCTCTCTCATGATGTTTGCATACTGACGCAGGTTGTAGACGAGACGATGATGACTATTCATTTCAGCGCTGATCTGCGTCCAATCGTCGGAGAAAATGTTGGCATGCTTCACTGGGTCATGGATCCTGAAGTGTCTGGTTTTATTATCGGCTACGATTTATCCGACAATCAAGTACTGATCTGTAACTTTAATGTAAGTGAGATCAAGCCTTGGCATCATCGGATATGTTAGTGACCGGTATAGCCTAAAGTACATCCTGTTGACACATGGGACGAAGCGCTCTGCCGAAAGACTGTAACCGCTGCAATTGGACAGGAAACAAAGTTTGAAGTACTCAGCTACCGACCATGGGTTCTCAGCCGCAAGGTTGCGCAGGCGTACCAGATTGACCGAGTGTTCCTGTAAGGATCTCTGCGACTGAAGCAAGTTAAGACTGCTTACTAATAGCGTCATAGTGCGGGTGATGCTGCTCATTCCTTTCCACCAACTGGCGGTCTTGGCCTGAATTCTGGATTAGGAGACGTCCACAATCTGGCGTACAAGATTGCCGCCGCATTGCAAGGCTGGGGTGGAGAGCGAACTCTCCAAAGCTACCAGTTTGACCGGCGACAGGTGGCGTTAGTGAACTCAGCTCAGAGCATCAAGAATGGGCAGAAGATATTCGGTTTTTTGAAATCACTTGGCGCGACGGACCCAAACGTTGCGACAGCCCGCCAGAACCTGTATGCAACGATTGCTGACCCTGCGGCACAGCCAGCGATAGAACAAGGCATCGAGAGTCAGCGCGAGCACTTTGATAATCTCGGTCTGCATATCGGTTACGTCTACGGCGATAGAACGATTCCCGAAAACGCATCCGTGTTTCAGCCTAAATTTGTTGTTGGTGCACGCTTACCTCATGCATGGATTGCTCTGCCATCAGAATCAGACATTTGCGCGAAACTGCCGGCGATAGATTCATCCTATGCTACAGAGTTAAGTCCCGAGGAGGTTGCCATAATGCAGTACTCGACATTAGATCTGTGCCCCTTCAATGCTTTTGCTCTGATTTACGACTACGCGTATGAATCGCACTGGCGCGGCGTACTATCTGCTGTCCAAAATGGAATCACTTCTAAGGTGAAGTTTGCTCCGGTAGCACACGGTAGTGACTTCAGATTGCAGCCGACACCAGCTGGCAAGTTGTGGTTGCAGTCTGCACGACTTCAGCAAGGGATTGCGCTCTTGGTTCGCCCGGACCAACATATCTTGGCAGTGCTTACTCTTGAAAATGGGAAGCCAGACTTCTGTTACCTTCTCGGGGCACATCTCTCATAGACATGGGGAAGTTGTTGAGTTACTCATACTTGTCGTTTTTGAAAAGTTTACTGTGCTCTTATCATTCCACTTTTTCGAAGCTGATATTTGAATCGTGAAATACAAAGTTGTTCGCGTAATAATCTTGAGCTGCTTAGACCATGCGTTGAGCCGCTGCTGCTTGGCGTTTGAATTACAGGCCACAATTTCAATTGTGGACAATTTTCTATTTTGCCAAATGGTTGTAAACCGAAGGGCTTGAGTCATGAGACTAGGCAAGACAGAAAATTAATTGGTCATGATTTATTGCCGGATGTGGGTGCAAATCCTAACGGCCCCACATGCTGCCACAGTCCGTGTAGGATTCTGACTCTATAATCCATGCAAGCACAGTAGCTACCACAATGTATTTGGCTCTCTAAAATTCCTTGCACGCAATATGGGAACTGATTTGTGTTCTTGTGAGCAAGCCTGATAGCTCCCGGGATCAGTTTTGCCTGTTGACTTCGTGCTGGTAACCTCTCTGTTTTCGCCCCGTTGCAGTTAGCGGACAGGAGTGGAGTACAAAATCCGTAAACCAAAATTAATAGAAGTTAGATGGGCAAATAATGTGGATAAAGGGCTAGAGGATGGTATGGACTCAACAAGAGGATTGGAGTATGCAGGCTTGGGGGAATGTAGTAGAAGAGTAGGAGAGGCGACCCTGAGCGAAGAATTTACAGAACCCACAAACCAAAACAAATACAGATTGGATGGGCGCAGAGAGTAGATCAACGACAGTATTAAATGAACTTGAATGAGCTTGAGGGCAACATTCATAGAGAGAGCTAGAGAAGGCAAGGCAGAGAGCGATAGAAAAGAAAACACGAAAAGTCTGTGGGGCGGGCGACAGAAGAAGCAGGAGAGCGGGATGAAGGAGTGGTACTTCGTGAATGATGAAAGAACCGCAAACCAAAACAAATACACACAAGATGGGCGCATAAAGCAGATCAAGAACAGTATGAGCGCGTGAACCACAGAATAGAATGAAGGGTAGCGAACATGGGGAGTGTTGAGGAAGATAAGGCGGAGGGCAGTAGAGAAGCAAAAGTCGAAAATTCTGAAGACGGTCACCAACAGAGGGAAGCAGCGGCATTAAGGAATGGCAGGCTGTTGCGGAGAGAAGGGAGAGAGCCATTACAAAGCGCAAGAGTATGGGCAGTAGAATTCAGTAACTAGTTTTTAAGTGGAGCAGGATCAGATGGCTGTCTTCTATATGCTAAATGTTCTCGGATCTCAGTCCAAGTGGCAGTTCTATGCATGTCCTGTAATACTAACACTTAGTCCATTGCCTAAATAGAAGTGACATGGCATGGTCATCTCTTTCAACCCTTCGGGCACCCCACCTGCGCGGGCTCATGTGGCGCGCATTCTTTCTTGCCGTACTAGTACCTCACGTGCCACTAGTTGGCTCGTTTGTTGTCTTGCATACGGGAGGCCCCGGCCATCGGGCTCAGAAATAAGCTTTGCCAAAAAAAAAAAACAATTTCTGGGCTGCGGCTTCTCCACGGCCATCGAGGAAGTGTGGGGTATCAAAGACCACGGCTATCTTAGAAATGTCCATCACAGTCGCCCCGCTTCCCACCTCCCCACCACAGACTCCCACATGTCTACACTCCGGAGCAGTAACCAAAGCGGTGGCCTTCGTAAGCCTGCGACGGGCCATCGCAGGTACCTCTGCTGGCTGTGTCCGGACGCATTCACGAAGGCGGAGCACCTCCACGTACGTGCTATAGGCGTGCGAGCGAGAGCATTGAGCTGAGATGATTCTATAGAGACACGAACGCAGTCGTATGGTTTGCCTTCCTGCATTCTTGAATTCACGCTACTGATCGTTACTTCAGACTTAAATGACAGATCTTATTCTTGCCCGGTATGCAGTAAATGCTTCGGTCGCCGCGACGTGCTTGTTCGCCATGTTCGAATTCACAACAAACCTTCGACTTTAGCTGAAAGATTCTCTGCGAATCCGTCGGAAGAGCCACACACATCAATCCCGCCTGTGTTACCAAGTACACTACTAAGAGCAGACGACATTGTGGCCGAATCAGCTACAGTACAACCACAAGGCGCACCGCCGGTGTCACTCATTGCGACTCCTTCCAGCGTGGCTCCGACATTTCCAGGGTTATCATCGTATGAAGCCGCGGCGGGACCAACTACGCATGTCGCAGCAGCCGCAGAAGCAACAGTAACAGGAGCAGTAGTAGGAGCAGCAGAAGCAACAGACGATGAAGAATTTGGACAATCTAGTGGAAATATTTTGGAGATGCTGCTAAATGAGTTCAGCGGCAACTGGGCCAGTATGTTACCTGTTCTGCAGTATGATAATTCTGTTGCGGCAACTGAATCGACAACGCGCGCAGCTTCCCTACATGCAACAAGCACTCACGCACATCCAGAGATTGGTGTGATCAGTAATAATCTGGGAGAAGACTCGAATAGGAACTGTCCGCCTCGTTTGGCCACGTCGCCCTTGAAATCGTGGGATTCTCAGGCTGTGCAGCAGACTAGCAAGCTTGTTCGAGATATTTCGACTGGCTTGACATCCGAAATTGAATCACTGGGCCTCACTTCAATTTTTCTCGATGCTTGTCTACATTCTTTCTTCGAACACTTCATTCCCTCATTTCCGGTGTTGCATCGCCCGACGTTCGTCGTTGGGGACTGCATTGCGCCACTGTTACTGAATATATTTGCTGTTGGATCGCTATTCTTAAGTGCAAAAGATGCTTTGCATAAGGGAGAGATGCTGTGGCGTTTGGGTCACATCGCTGTTGCGACATCCTGGCCTACGTTGATAACTCACGCAGGATCGCGCGACTCATGCAGTGGCGTTCAGCTTGTTCTGACCGCGCTGCTAGGCCAGACATACGCTAATTTTTCTGAAAATAAGCATCTGCGGATGACTGGACAAATTTTCCACGGGTTAGGATTTTACTGGGCCAGACAAAGTGGCATGTTTGACATGGCGGGTCAAACAAGCTGTGATTTGCCATTTCTTGGCGGTCTGTCGGAATTCGAGTGCAACGAACAATGGAGGCTCTGGGCAGCTAAGGAAGTACTTCTCCGTGCGATTCTCGGTCACTACATGCTTGATGGACAGATATCACAGTTATCTGGCCAAGCTGACTGTTCTAGAGCGGTTACAAACTTCATATGTGTGCCTACTTCGGACCGCCTCTTTGCGGCTACTACATGCGAAGAATGGGCCGCCGCTATTGAAAACTCAGTTCCTGAGCCGGACGTTGCTGTAAAGTCATTTCGGGAGTTATTTGTTGATCTATTCTCCCCGAGTCCAGTCATGTTTGTGTCGTCGTTGTCAAGGTTTTCCACTTCTGTCCTTCTTGAAGGTCTACAGTCACTGGCTGCGGACATCAATGAAGCAGGTGGTCCTGCTGTCGGTACGCCAACACGTGAGGGAGTAGCTCGAGCGTTGTTACGATTACTGCGTGATAGGCTTGTTATGCTACCTCAGGGAAATACTCAGGAAGACGTCAACGTCTCTGTCGAGACTACAGAACTGCTTATTCGATGGCACACTATCCTACTAAATTTGGCGATGCCTACTCGCATGCTCACGGATTTTTTGTGCCAGAAATGTAGCATCGACCAACCGCTGCAAGCGAGTTTTAATTATGGAATGCCGTTAACCGCTGCTGGATTTGATGTGAAGAAGTGGTCTGGTGATGATGCCGATGCTCGCCGTGCGCTCCTTCACGCAATCGCGATTCAACAATTGATATCTCAACTTCCTTTGGGACGGTCAAATGCAATTCATCTTCCGTCGAGCTTGTTTGCTGCGACGACTATCTACACCACATTTTGTTTGCATGGCAGGTCTGCAGCAGTCATTCCGGCGGTGCACCGCTGGGAAGATGTTTGGGGAATCAATCTTTCGGACGCAATGGCAGGTGACGACTTTGCTGGTCAAGATCGGGCTGTCGCGCTGTACCTGCAGGGTCAACCTCCAGCAGGAGCGACTACAACGAGATTTGATTTGATTCACGAGCTAAATAAAGCGCAAATGATAATGGCATCAGCTACCTTCCGTTGGGGAATTTGCAGAGTGATGAACGATTTAATAGGCAAGTGGACGGAACTTTTGGGGGGGCACAAGTGAGTTTAACAAAGTTATGTGCTCTATAGGGTTGCTGAAAGATAAATAACGGTGCTGCAGTGAGTAGCAGAGATTATCGTAGTAAAGAGAAATTATTACTTCGGACCTCAATTCCCTTGGTTGGTTTGAACGGCTAAGGAATAGCAATAGTAGCAGCCGTACGGCCAAAGTCTACACTATACGTAGGGTTCGGCAAGAAAACAAAATGAGGAATGATTTTTGTAAGGTTTGTCCATGTGAGCGATATAACACCAAAGCTAACGGATCCGCCGGACGAACGGAACTAAACAGCCTCATAGTGCGGCCGCGACAATTTCCACATTTGTGGGGTAGCACCGAAGATCTATCCACTAAGCTATGAAGTCATGACGATCCATGATTGTTGCGAACATGCAAAGAGGATACCGTCATGTAACTATTGCTCTGACAAGCCTTTCGATTGGTTCTAGAGGGCCGCTGTGTTGGGGCTAGACAGGCCGATATGTGTGTTCCGCTTCACGGGACCAGACTTTCTACCTATATTCCGGTATTAAGTCGAAATTTGTCGTGAGTTGGTCGATCATCAACTTCCCCAATGTGATTAAGATGATCAGTGGAGCGTGGGCTGATCCCCGCGAGCAGTCCATCACAGACCATCACTGCATCAGGTGGCTGGTACCATTTATATTAGTTTAATTTTTTGCGAAGTAACTAACCAAATTTAATATTTTTTATTATTCCTCTATATAAAATTATTAATAATCATATTAAATATTTCATTCCAGCTATAATATTCATTCCTATTTCATTTCTACTTCTTTTTTCACTTATATCTCGTTTTTATTATCTATATATAATCGAAGAATCGTCTACGGTGCTGCTCTTTAACATTTAATTACAAAAATTAAAATGCTCAGATTCTTTTATTATTTCTCTCCAGTGCGTTGTTACCCTATTCATTAGAGAGGAGTTATTGTCAAGCCAATTATCCGGTCATTTTAAATGTCGCCACGGCATCATTTCGCATTCTCCCATTACTCGGCAGCATTTTTCCATGAGGACAGAAAGTTTGGACCAATAAAATAACACCCGAACGCTGGCGAACGCTAACTCCTCATGTTAAGAGAGCCGAATACGGTTATTTCCTTCAGCAGAAGGCTTGAAACAAGTGGGGACGCGCGTGCCCCACCGCCCCGATGAGCGCGAGTCTAGGGAAATGCGGGGAATACGGGCTTCACGTCGACCCTCCCATTGACGCTCACCACCTTTGCCCGCCGTTGTTAATTGTCGGAGATAGAGGGCCCAGTCCGGGGAATCAGTTATAGAAAAATGCCTATATAATACCTCTGCCGTGGACACACGCATGGTTGAGCGCTCGTTGTCGATCCTTGCCGCGCTTTCATAACTTGCTTGAGGCCGGACGGGCTTGACACTATCACCATGGACGTTACCACAGACGATATGGCAATTGACGTGCTGCGATCTGTCTACAAGGCTGCGCCTGGCACAGAGATTCTTATGGACGAAGGCGAACCGGGAAAGACTGCGAAACTACTTCATAAATACCAGCATGTTTTGCACGGTGACTCTCGTATACTACTGGTCCCGCAGCCATCTCTGACAGATGAGAATGATCCTCTGCGGTGGCCGAGATGGCTCAAATGGGCGGTATTACTCAACGGCATCTTGTATGCATTCAATGGAGCCATGACAGGCCCTATCATGGCCGCAGGTGAGGCCATATCATCTCTATACAGTGGTATTAGTTCAGAATTGATGTTTCATTAGGTATGGAGAACTTGTCGGAGGTTTTTGGAGTGTCATTCGCCAAATTATCGTACGCCAATGGCGCGACCTTGATATGCCAAGGAGTTGGCAACGTATTGTGGATGTAAGTTGAATATGCCAGCTGCAGTGAACGGTTCTGTGCTAAATATCAAGCCCATTTGCTGTCAAGTACGGCAGACGGCCGGTATACCTGACTTCAAATGTCCTGACAGGCATTGCATGTATCTGGCTCGCAATAGCGTCAAAGAAGACTTACACTCTATTCCTCCTCGGGCGCACTTTTCTTGGTTTCTGGGAGGCTCCGATTGAATCGATTGTGCCTAGCACAATAACCGACATCTTCTACTTGCACGAGCGTGGACAAATGGTGTCTTGGTATGGTCTCTCTGTGTTGGGTGGCAACGAGATTGGCCCACTTGTGTCAGCATTTGTTATTCAGTACTTGAGCATGACCTGGGCATTTTACATCGTTACCATCTCCATTGGCGTTAGCTTGATTGGAATGATTTTTATTATGCCTGAGACGATGTTCACTGGGTACCGTGCTGTGATTACACCTGTTGAAGATGAAGAACAGGAAGAGAAGGATCGCGAAGCCACGTCTTCTGCGAACAACGACGTTACACAAACGGAGCATCCTCAACCGCTTGATGTCATTGATGAGAAGCTGAACTACGATCACCGAGAAGAAACAGGATCCCACATCATTCCAAAGAAGTCCTATCTATACAATCTAAGACCCATAGTGACTGTCAATCATGATGTAAGTCTTTGGAAGGCCTTTCGACGGCCTTTTGTTCTTTGGCTTTATCCGACAGTGTTGTGGCCGAGCGTCGTCTACGGAATGTCTCTGGGATGGAACGTTCTATTAGGTGTCATAGTCGCACAGCTATTTTCTGCTGCGTAAGTCATCCTAGAGAGATCTGTATCGAGAGATCTGTATCGCATACCTTCTAACATCATATCTAGGCCCTACAACTTCACTTCTGCGGACCAGGGCCTGGTCTTCATCTCTCCGTTCATCGGTTCCTTGACTGGCACGTACATCTGCGGTCCGATTGCAGACCGTGTCTCAATTTGGTACACAGAGCGAAATCATGGAATTCGAGAGCCCGAAATGCGTCTTCCGAGTTGCTTAATTGCCGCAGTTTTCACATTCTCGGGTGCACTCATATCATCACTGACATACACACACAAGACACACTGGGCTGGACCTGTCATTGGGTTTGGAGTTATGGCTGTTGGCCAGCAGATGGGAGCGACAATCGCCATGTCCTATGCGTTAGAGTGCCATCGAGAGGTACGTAGTTATCGCCTTGTCTGATTGTTATGATCTAACCTGGAATAGTTGTCGGCAGAGCTGATGGTCACGATATCCTGTCTCAAATCACTTGTTGCATGGACATGGACATGGTGCGGCAATGACTGGCTGACTAGCGGAGGACTCATACAGATGTATATGGTAATTACAGCGATCAATGCTGTAGTCTATTCGGGCTATTTGATATTTATGTATAAAGGCAAGACTATTCGGCTGTGGATACGTGATAGGGATTTTTTAACAAAGTTTAATGTGTGAGCAATCATGACTTCACATTACAGACATATATTATGGTGCTGAAACGTCTTTGTGCATCGTTGAAATCCGAATCGTTATCCACGAAACATATGTTAACGCTAACTTTTGTTTGGCTGTAGATCCTCGCAAAAATTTCTTCTAGCCAGATTTTAACCACATCCACGTGCCAGCGGCTCTATTTTGCCGACTGCCTGACCGGTCCATCAAGCAGATGAGCTTTGTATTATCAACAGGCGGTCCACAAGCTCACTTGCTTGCCACATTCATGTTCTTGGATGATATTGCAATGCCTCTTTCTATCTTCAAATACGGTATGACAGATATATGGGAGACGTCAACGGCGAAATGCGAAGACTTGGACGTCTCTGATCCAATATGAGGCAGGTCAACTCGGGACT